>NC_092036.1:5596371-5908743 GCF_003086295.3 Arachis hypogaea | reverse complement strand
AAATCATATTGTGTACTTCTACTGTTTGTAGATCTATATACTATTTGGAAAAGATAATAATAGATTAAAAATACAGGATTAAAAAAAAAACTTAAAAGGGAGCTCGCCGAGATTGGATTAATTTGTCAAATTTTATAAAATTTGTTGGGGTCAAACTTGCTTGAATGGCAAAAAAAAATCTTATTTTAAAAATTAAAATCCAAAGATTATCTTTAAAAAAATATGAATTTTTATTTTATTATTTAAAAAAAACTCATTGATTTAATTATGAGACCGGTTCAATTGAAAACAAACCGATAAAAAAATTAATTAGTCGATCAGAATTGGTATAATTTTTTAATGATTAATTAATTTAAAACAAAAATATAAAAAAATATTTTTTAAAAATATATATTTTATATATAAATGCATTATTATTATAATTATATCTCGCACCGAGACCCCTTCTTCTTTTAAAGTTCCAAACATTGACTCCTCTTTCTCCCTCACACACCCTTAATAAAGAAAACAGATTTTCTCTAATAAATTTTAGCTCTTTCAATTCCCAACGACGAAGACTATGATGAAGACAACACCACCACCCTCTTATTCTTATCACACACACTCCTTCTTCTTAACCGTCATTCTCATCATAACCGCCGCAAATGCCATCGGCTCCGCATCCACCACCGCCGTCATCTACGCCTCATCTACAGTCTGCGTCATCGTTGCCGGCAACGTCAAACAATACATTCACTGCTACCAACAAAACCAGCACAAGAATTCTCATTATTATTATTATGGAGATGTTGCACCGGTGGATGAGGTGGTTCCACACGTGTCCTTTGAATCCATCTCCGGCGGTCGAAGCTTCTTCTGCGGTCTCCGGTCCGGTGGACTCAGCCTTCTTTGTTGGGACGTGGATGGCGGAGCATCGGTGTTGGTGCCGAAGAGGATCTTCCATAGTGAAGTAGTGCAGTTAACCGATCTAACTGTTGGTGATTCTCAGGTCAGACAATTTTAATCTTTCTTTTTTTTAATCACACAATCTTAATTATTTAAATCTGAGATTAATTTAACAAAGTCTTTTGCCATGGATGACTTGATGGCGGCATCTATATTAATATAAAAAAATGTTTGATAATTAAAAAATAATCAAAATTTATTTTATTTAATATTTATTAATTATTATTTAATTTTTTTATTTTTCTAATATTATTCCTACTATATTAGCTAGTAGCACATATTCATATGTAAGAAATTATAATATTAATAATCATATGGCTACTCAAAAAATAAAAAAAAATATATTTTATTTATAAATTTTATTCGTATATCTAATTATATATTATTATATTAAAAAATAATTATTTTTAATAATTAATATAAAAATAATCATCTAAAGATATATAACTAAAAAATAGTGTATAATAATTTAAATTATTAGTACACTAAAATTAAATTTATTACTTATTTATTTACTGCAAGAAAATCATGTACATTTAATGATAGAGTTGAATTTCATACATTTTCATTCTTTTCTATCTAAAATAGTTTTTTAAGGTATTTAATGATGTATATTAAATTAGTACAAAAATAATCTAAGTTTTACGTAAAAAATTGTAAGCATATAATTAATTGTGTATTATTATATTAATAAAAATAATTAACTTTTAAATTATTACTTAAAAAGTTATTTAAGAATATAAATTTAATTTAACAAACGTTGTAAACTTTTTATATTATTAATATATTAAAATTAAACTTTAAAAAAATTACTCCATCCAACGCTATATTAAAAGAAAAAATGTACTCCATCTAACAGTGTACATCTTTTTAGATAAAGTTCTGTCTAATAATAATAATATAAATATAAATATTTTGGCTTATTTAAAAATAATCCAACTTTTTATTTGGTTAATTTAGAGATAATTTAATATATTTTTACTACTTATTAGTATTTTTAGACACTTTATATGTGTTAAACATTTAGTATAAGATAAGAAAATTGACAAGATAATAATCTAAAATACAATTGTCTGATATAGAAAAATGCACCAAAAACTAAGCTCTTAAAAATTATGTTGTATTAATATCCATTTAAAAGATTAAATAGAAAATATGATATAGTTGACAGATAAAGTTTTAATAATAATAATAATAATAATAATAATAAAAAATACATTAATAGTAATATTTTAATAATGTACTAATAATACATATATAATAATTCTTTCTTTCATCAATAGTAAGTCATTTAAATTAAAATATAATATGGGTAAAAATATTTTTAACCAAGTACATTATTGTTATTTTTATTCTAATGATGTTATTATATATATATATATATATATATATATATATATATATATATATATATATATATATATATATATATATTAAACAAACACTTAACAAGGTTATTAATAGAAAGGGACATTATCAATACTCCCTTTTTATTATCCAAATGTTCTGTTGTACGCTTAATATGAATTATTCCTAACTAACAAGAACTATTTTGGTCAGGTTTGTGCTAGAGAGTCTCAATCTGGTGTGGTAAGGTGTTGGAGAGGAGGCCGCATTGAAAATGGATTCAAATTTTACTCACCTGGAAAGGACCTTTGGTTCAAAAGCATCACTTCAGGGTCTGGTTTCTCTTGTGGGGTATTAATGGATAATGGAAAGGTTCATTGTTGGGGTAACAACAATAGTAGTGAAATTCAAGCACAATTTGATAATATTTCTATGTCAAAGGTGATTGCTGGGGTGTCACATGTTTGTGGCTTAACAATCTATGATGGGTTCTTAATTTGCAAAGGGAACAATGATTCAGGCCAATTGGGTCCTAATTTAAATTCAAGTTCTTATTATTCAGAGTTTTCAGGACTTGCATTGGGAGAAGATTTCACTTGTGGTATTAGAAGAAAAAATGGATTTGTCCTATGTTGGGGTGGTGCTGAAGATACCAAAAAGTTTGATTTGTTTAATGATGTTTCTTTCGAGTCAATTGTAGCTGGTTTGGATTTTGTTTGTGGGGTAACAACCATGAATTTGTCTTTGATTTGTTGGGGTCCTGGTTGGTCTAATAATAATGGTACTAGTTATGAGATTCCATTGGGAATTGTTCTTCCTAGTCCATGTGTTAGAGGTGGTTGTGATTCTTCTTGTGCTTCATATCCAAATTCTGATTATTTGTGTCATGGTTCTGGAACTATTTGCTATTCATGTCAGGATAGTCAAATTCCACTAACTATGCCATTGATTCTACCACCACCACTACCATCATCAACACAGGTTTCTAATGTTCATCACAAAAACATGAGGGTGATTTTGGTCATTTTGATTGTTGGATCAATTGGTGCTTTTTCTGGTTTATGCACTATTCTTTATTTCCTTTGGATTGGAGCTAAAAGACTATTCTTGAAGAAGAGAGATGTTGATAATTCAGAGCAACCTCAAAGAAGTGATGATTCTGATGATGATGATAATGATGCCTATATTGAATTGGCTCCACTGCCGGCAAATCGCGCATCGAATGCAACATTAGGATCACTGAAGCGACATAGGAGTGTTAGTTCATCGTCATCAAAGCATAATTTGGATAGGATTGAAAATTTTTCATTACATGAATTAGTCACGGCCACTGATAATTTTTCAAATGATAACAAGATAGGTTCTGGAAGCTTTGGCTCTGTATACAAAGGGAAGCTAGCCGATGATCGCGAAGTTGCCATCAAGAGAGGAGATATTGTTTCTAGCACAAAGAAGAAATTCCAAGAGAAGGAAATTGCATTTGATTCAGAATTGTCATTGTTATCGCGGCTTCATCACAAGCATCTTGTGAGACTAATAGGTTTCTGTGAGGAGAATGAAGAGAGGCTCTTGGTTTATGAGTACATGAGCAATGGATCAATCCATGAACATTTACATAACAAGAACAATGTTGAGAAAAATAGTAGCATTTTGAATTCTTGGAAGATGAGGATCAAAATTGCATTGGATGCTGCCAGGGGAATTGAGTACATTCACAACTATGCTGTTCCACCAATTATCCATAGAGATATCAAATCCTCAAATATACTATTGGACTCAAATTGGAATGCTAAGGTTTCTGATTTCGGATTGTCCCTTATTTTGCCGGAGATGGAACAAGATTCGACTCCTATAAAGGCGGTTGGCACAGTTGGTTACATAGATCCAGAATACTATGAATTGAATGTGTTAACAACAAAAAGTGATGTGTATAGTTTAGGAGTGGTTATGTTGGAGCTTCTAACAGGAAAAAGAGTTGTGTTCAAATTAGATGATGAGAGTAGTCCTGTGGGAATAGTAGAATATGCAAGGCCAAGAATAGCAAAAGGGGAATTATGCAGTATTTTGGACTATAGAATTGAAAAACCTAATGTTAACGAGCTTGAGGCTCTTAAGATTATGACTTTCATTGCTATACATTGTGTGAATTTGGAGGGAAAAGAAAGGCCTGAAATGGCTGAAGTTGTTGCTAACTTAGAGAGGGCATCGGCTTTTTTGGAGGGTAGTTCTAGTACCAGCTTCTCTATTGTTTCATGTTCCAATTAGGGTTGAAACTGAGTCGAGATAAGTCGAGCTAGATCAAGTTTAAATTCGGGTCACAAAATTTGAGCTTGACTCACGGTTCGATTAATTAACGATCGAGTTTATTTCTTAAGCTCAAACTCAGCTTACCAAAAGCTTACGAGCTGACTCAAATAATAGAAATATAATCTATAATTATATATCAATAAATTACAATTTATATATTTTAAAAAAATTAATTTTATATATTGTTTATCTATCAATAAATTTTTAAATTTTTTATTTATGTCATATAACAAAATTATATATAAAAAATAAATTTTAAATTTTAAATAATTAAGATCATATATATATATATATATATATATATTCTTATATCTTGTATGTTATAAGGATACTGTGTCTTTTAAATAATTAATAATTTATAATTTATTTTTAAATTTGTTAAAATTTTTAAAAGAATTAATTTTAATTAATAAGATATGTGATAATTTTTAACTAAACACACTATAAATTATTGGTATTTTATAATTTTATAATATATTATTAATATTGTTATATTTCTTTTATGTAACTATCATATTAAAAATAAGATTATGAAAAAGAATTTATAATTATATATATATTAATAAATTTTTTGAAAAATTAACTCTAATAACTATATGTTAATTATTTTTATGGAATAAAAAAAATTATCTAAAATTTGTCCCCTCCATATTAAAATTTTTGGATCCGTCCCTATATATATATATATATATATATATATATATATATATATATATATATTACTATTTCATATGTATATATAAAATATTAAAAATATAGATTACGGGCATATAGAATATGTGTATTAATATATATAATTGAGTCAGTTCACGAGTTTAGCTTATCGAGCTATTAACGAGTCGAGTTCGAACTGACTTATGAGCTGATTTGACTCACTTTCAACTCTAGTTCCAATACATTTGTCCTCTAACATTGATTGATGAAAATTCTTTTATTTTTTTCCATTTCTTTTGCCTGTTTTTTCATTTCCAAATTTATCCTTTTTATTATGAGTAATGATTAAGAGTCCTAATTCATCTTTTAAATTATCTTTTTAATATTTAAATGAGTAAAAATTTAAATACATATATTACTTTCAAAAAGTTAATAAGATAAAAAATTCAATTTTTTTTTATTTAAAAGCTAGGATGATAATTAGGAGAATGAGTTAGGACTCATAATAATTTAAATTTTCGAATACAAGTATTTAAATGATCAATTTTGCTATACATCTAAGTCTTTTTGACATTTAAGTCCAACCAAGTTGGCACAAACTCAACAAAAACCAATTTCATTACCTAGTGCGTGCGAACATGATCTCACTCTTCAACACACACGATGTTTTAATACACGCTCTTTGACACGAAAAATCGTTTCAAAATCCTCATTTTAACATTGAACTTCAAATGTCTCTCTCTGTTAGGTTGAATATCAACAACAATAACAACGAACGAATAATCTCTCTGCAAAGTTCTCTGTCCTAGGTTGAATCATCAACAACAACACCGAAAAAAATCTCTCTGCGAAGTTCTCTGTGCTAGATTTCAAACAGAATGAAAGATGAAAAAGAAAGCTCTCAGCAAAGCTCTCTGTAGATTTCTGAAAGACGAAAACACAAAAGCATTTCTAAATCGTGCATTTCTGCTTCTATGTAGTTGTAGTGTTTCTTATGTGATTTAAGCCATGTTGATGAAGGTTCTGGTATCATCATTTGCAAGTTCGGTTTTATTTTGATTTATATTTAGTGTGATTCATTTCATAAGCTTGGATTTAGAGTCTCTACGTAGTTGTATTATTTTTTATGTGATTTAAGTCTTGTTGATGAATTTTCTGGTGTGATCATTTGTAAATTTCAGATTTTATTATGAGTTAGATTCAGTGTCATTCATGTCATAGACTTGATATAGAGTCTCTATGTAGTTGTATTGTTTCTTATATGATTTAAGTCACGTTGATGAGTTTTTTGGTGTGATCATTTGTAAATTTCAGGTTTTATTATGACTTAGATTTAGTGTCATTCATGTCATAGGCTTGGGTTTAGAATCTCTATTTAGTTGTAGTGTTTCTTATTTTCTTATGTGATTTAGATTCAGTGTGATTCAACATATTTTACTGAGTTATTTAAACTTTGTTTATTAGCTACGATTACGGCTTACATGTCATGAAATGACTGAAACTCCTTGATCCCGCAAAAATCAAAGATGGGGAAATACACTTGGAAAACTTGAAAAAAAGTATGTATATTTAAATATAATTTATTTTCTAATTCTAAATTAAAATAGATTAATAATTTTCTTTCAATTGCAGGATAAAGTTGATCATTTCAAAAAAGAATATGTTTTATGGGTTCTCTTTAACGAAACAAGTAAATTGAAGCATAAAGTCATTGAAAAATTTGAAGGCATAACACTATCCAAATAGTCATCTACTGCAATTACAAGTCTTTTCTATAAATTTTTATCAGGGATATAGAATAGGATAAATATTGTACTTTTGTTTTCGAATTTTATAGATACTATTTCTTTGTAAATATATTGAAAAATATTTCTTTTTTTGAATTTTATGAGTACTATTTTTTGTAAATATGTTAAAAAATAGCAATTCATGAATATTAGGAATTTTTATACTAATTGGATGTGTTTTAATAAAATATGATGGATAATAAATTGTTTAATATGGTATGACACCAAAATTATACAATCATAACACCAAAATTCATTCTAATAGAAACAAAAAATTGTTGATATTAAACCCAAAACTATTACCACAGAACAATTGTAGATAACTAAAATTCAATATTCAACAAATACAATATATAACAGCTAAAATTTAGTAGTCATTAACACAATATAACACAGAAAGCAAACATCAATTTTATTATACTAAACAAATAATACCGAATGTCATTCAAATTAAAACGAAAAATTCTATCTTATTGTAATGAATTTTCGAATTCATAATTCATAATTTGACAAATTGCTCATCAATATCAAACTGTAATAATACAAAAATTGATCAATAGACTACTATTATTAACTCAAAACAAAAGCAACATCATTATTCATATTTAAAAACACCAAAATTTAATATACAAAATACCAAATCAGTAACACTGATCTTCACAAACTAATCCATAACAAAAACAAACTTATCAAAACTCAGATTTCAATCAAATTCAAATCCTTAATCATCAACACTGATTTTCATCAACATTGATTTCCTTAATCAAATTCATAACTACATTATTCTCTCAATCAAATTTCATTGACTACATTCCATTGAAAAAAAATCATCTAACTTGCCCTGGTCCAACATAATCGAACTTGCATCATCAAACTTGCCATGGTTCAATCCACTCAAATTTGCATCATACATTATTTTCTCTCAATGTTTGATTTCAGAAATAAAACAACGATCGAAAATGATAACGCAGAGAAGAAGAGCGAAAAAGGCGTAATGAAATCATGAAGAAAACTTTAAAAAAGAAGTTAGTTAGCATTATTGGGGCGTGGATGTTAATTAGGTTAAAATAACTTGGTAAGATAATCAATTTGGGTTAGTCGAGTGATTAATTCACTCGTCCAATCGTTCACTTAATCAAGTATTAATGGTCTAAATTTCATCTTGTACATATAACAATCCGTTGAACAATAACAAATTTTTAAATGAAGTTTTAATTCAGGACCGAGAAATACAAATATAAGATATCATTTGAATGTATGGTTGTGACTCTTATAACTCTCACCAATGCAAATATAATATATCAATATCTAACATTTTATTATATTGAATTTTCTAAACTATATTTATTGCCCAAACAAGTGAAACAAAAGGAAGAAAAATATTTTTTAAAAAATCAGTTCTAGATTTCAGCATGATTTTTTTCTTTAACAGTCAAATTCTCATTACCTACTGTCAAATTAAATGGGGTAATGCTAGATAACCAATGACTTTTTTGAATAACATGAACAACCATCAATCAAATAAAAACACACTACACCTCTAAATTACCCACTTAAATCTTAATATTTGAATAACTATCTGCACACTTAGTAAAATGAACATCCAATATATTTATTGTTCACATTATTTAATATTTTCATTGTCTACCTATACTTTTTCAATTAAATAAATGCCAAGTGATAAACATTTACTTAGACATATCAATAGCACAAACAAGAAAAAACGAAAGAAATATCATAGCTTTGCAAAAGAAAATTCCAAAGTAATATGCTTAAACATTGAAGATACTCATCAATGTTGGGATAAACACAAAGGATATGGATGCCCATTAATATCATGGGTGACTCAGTACTCATGTTACCAAGAAAGAATTTACATTTAATGAAGGTTGAAAATATAAACCCTATACATGTATAAATAGAGGGTATGATACGAGATAATACACACAATAGAAACAATAAAAAATCATTCACTTTTCATATACTGTTCTCTTCTTTCTCCCTTACAAATAAGTTGCTATATATATTAGTAGATATATATCAATTATCTTTATTATATTTAGTTAATTATATTGGCTAATATTAATACTAGAGTCTTCTATTTCTTATTTTATCTTCTTTATTTATTTATTTTACAATACGTTATCAGCACGAGACTCTGATCAAACTTTAGGAAGACTCAAGTAACAAATTTTTATTATGTCGAAACTCTCTCGTCTTGAATTCAATGCTCTTGATATATCTGAAAATAATTATTTATCATGGATATTAGATGCTGAAATCTATTTTGATTCAATGGATCTTGGAGATAGCATTAAGGCTAAAAATAATGCATCCTAGAAGGATAAAGCCAAAGCCATGATTTTTTTTCGTTGTCATCTTGACGAATGATTGAAAAATAAATATCTCACATTGAAAGATCCTGCAGATCTTTGGAAAGACCTTGAGGAAAGGTACAATCATAAAAAAATAGTGATACTTCCTCAAACCCGATATGAATGGACACACTTGCGTCTACAGGATTTTAAATCCATAAATGAATATAATTCGGCGATATTTTGAATCACCTCACGAATGAAATTATGTGGGGAAAAGATATCTGATAATGATATTAGAGAAAACTTTCTCGACCTTTCATGCCTCGAATGTGCTCCTGCAGCAGTAGTATCGAGAAAAAAGATTTAAAAAATATTCTGGGTTAATTTCTTTCCTTCTTATTGCTGAATGCAACAATGAGTTGCTCTTAAAGAATCACAAAGTGTGCCCAGCTAGCGCAGCCCCATTTCCTAAAGTAAATGCAGCAAATCATTATCCCAGAAGAGGTAAATAGCAAGGTTTTGGTAACAAGAAAAATTATAGAAGGAAAAGGAATTATGTTCAAAAGAGAGGATCACACCAGAAGTAGGATAAAGAAAGAAATATTGGGCAAAATAAATCAACAGAGGATAAGTGTTTCCGTTGTGGTGGAAAGGGCCATTGGTCACGTACTTGTCGTACCCCAAAGCACCTAATCGATCGTTATCAAGCATCTTTGAAAAAAGACGACAAAGGAAAGGAGACGAATTTTGTTTCAGATGATGTTGCTGAAAATTCCACCACTCATTATCATGTATTTGATTTCTTTGAGGACCCTAAAGGAAATATTGGTCATTTGATCAATGATAGAATAGTTTAATATGTGAAATTGTTAAGTATCCATGTAAATAAATAATATAAAGAACTTATTGTTAAGTTTTATTTTCTATGTATTTAAGTTTCAAATATGATGTATATAAATAATGAAATATTAATGTTCATGAATTTTAAAATCATTAAATATGTCAAGATTTAAAATAAAATTTTAGTATATGACATTATTTTTATGTACAGTGTTTCTTAGAAAAATAATTCCAATCAAGTATTCAATTTAACCGTGCATACTACTCATTTTATTATTATTATTTGTCTTTAAAGAAAATGGCAAGGATATATAATGAAGATGTATGCCTTGCGGATAATGCAAGTTCGTACACCATTCTCAAAAGTGATATATATTTTGCCCATCTTGTGCCAAAAGAAGAATATGTTAATACTATTATTGGCTCAAGCAATGCGATTGAAGGTTCCGGAAGAGCTATAATTTTATTTTCCGGAGGAACAAAATTCATAATAAATAATACACTATTGTCTACCAAGTCTCTGAGAAACTTGTTGAGCATTATAGATATTCGCCGAAATGGATATCATATTGAGACTATGAATTATGGAAATCATGAGTACTTATATCACAACACATGATTCAAATAACAAGGTTATATTAGAAAAGTTGCCCTCACTTTCATCTGGGTTATATTACACCAAGATTAGTCCAATTGAATTACATGCCATTGTAAATCAGAAGTTTACTAGCCCAAATGAATTCATAACATGGCACAACTGATTGGGTCATCCGGAAACAACCATGATGCGGAGAATTATTGAAAACTCTCATGGACATTCACTAAAGAACCAGAAGATTCTTAAATCTAGTGAATTTTGTTGTGCTGTATGTTCTCAAAAGAAGTTAATTTTAAGGTCATTACCAGTAAAGATTGGATTTGAGTCCCCTGAATTCCTAAAAAGGATTCAAGGTGATATATGTGGACCTATTCATCCACCATGTGGATCTTTTAGATATTTTATAGTCCTAATGGACGCATCTTCAAGATGATCACATGTGTGCTTATTGTCTTCTCGCAACCTAGCGTTTGCGAGATTACTGGCTCAAATTATTTGATTAAAAGCACAATTTCGAGAAAATCCAATCAAAGCAATTCGTCTTGATAATGCTGGTGAATTTATTTCCCAAAATTTTTATGCTTATTGTATGGCTAATGGAATAAGTATTGAACATCCAGTAGCTTATGTTCACACACAAAATGGGTTAGCAGAATCACTTATTAAACGCCTCCAATTAATTGCTAGACCCTTACTTATGAGAACAAATCTCCCAACCTCAGCTTGGGGGTATGCTATTTTACATGCCGCAGCACTTATTCGATTGAGGTCAACGAGTTACCATCAGTTCTCTCCTATGCAATTAGCTTTTGGCCAGCAGCCAAATATTTTCCATTTAAGAATATTTGGGTGTGCGATTTATATTCCTATTGCACCACCTAATCGCACCAAAATGGGACCCCAAAGAAAATTGAGGATATATATTGGATATGATTCTCCCTATATAGTGAGGTATCTTGAGATACAAACTGGAGATGTATTTAAAGCCCGGTTTGCGGATTGTCATTTTGATGAATCAAAATTTCCAACATTAGGGAGAGAAAATAAGCTTCCTGAAAAGGAACTTAATTGGAATGCATCATCGTTGATGCATTTAAATCCTCTATCAGGGCAATGTGAACTAGAAATTCAAAAGATTATACATTTGCAAAGAATAGCAAATGAATTGTCTGATGCATTTTTTGATACAAAGAAGATAACTAAATCTTATATACCAGCGGAAAATGCCCCAATTCGAATTGATGTCCCAGTTGGATAAATTGCCATCGAAGCAAATACACGCCAGAAGCGTGGCAGACCTGTCAGTTCCAAAGACAAAAATCTTTGAAAGCGAAAAGAGGTAAATACTATTCCTATTGAAAAAGACATAGTAAAGACACCAGCAGTTGTCCAAAATTCTGATATAGTTTTAATGCCAGAAGACGTTCAGGTACCTGAAAATTGTGAAAAAGACGAGATCTCGATAAATTATGTCTTTACAAGAGAGAAATGGGACCAAAATAAAATAATTGTCAATGAAATATTTGCATATAATGTGGCATTAAATATCATGCATGAAAGTAAGGATCTTGAGCCAAGATCAGTCGAAGAATGTCGACAAAGAAATGATTGGCCAAAATGGGAAGAAGCCATGAAGGCTGAGTTAGACTCACTTGCAAAACGTGAAATCTTTGGACCTGTAGTCCGTATACCAGAAGATGTAAAACCTGTTAGATACCGATGGGTATTTGTGAGAAAACAAAATGAGAAAAAAGAAGTTGTGCACTACAAAGCCAGACTTATGGCACAAGATTTTTCAAAAAGGCTCGATATAGATTATGAAGAAACGTATTCCCCTGTAGTGGATGCGATAACCTTGCGTTATTTGGTCAGTTTATCCGCATATCATAAATTGCATATGCATTTAATGGATGTGGTAACATTATACTTATACAGCTCATTAGATCGTGATATCTATATGAAAGTCCCTGAAGGATTAAAGATATCTAAACCATCCAATGAATATTCACATGGATTATACTCAGTCAAATTGCAAAGATCTTTATATGGTCTAAAGCAATCTGGACGAATGTGGTATAATCGTCTTACTGAGTATCTGGCAAAAAATGGATTTAAGAATGATGATATCTGCCCATGTGTTTTCATAAAGAAATGTGCATCTGGATTCATTATAATTGCTGTGTACGTTGATGATTTAAATATCATTGGGACTCCTGAAGAGATTCCAAAAACTCTAAAAGAAGAGTTTGAGATGAAAGATCTTGGAAAGACTAAATTTTGTCTCGGCCTGCAGATCGAGCATATAAAAAATGGGATCTTTATTCATCAAACAACATACACGAAAAATATCTTAAAGAGATTTTATATGGATAAGTCACATCCATTAAGTACCCCAATGATCGTAAGATCTTTAGATGTGGAAAAGGATCAATTCCGCCCTAAAGAAGAGAATGGAGATATCCTTTGTCTTGAAGTACTATATCTTAGTGCCATTGGAGCGCTAATGTATCTTGCTAATAATACACGACCTGACATATCATTCGCGGTGAATTTATTAGCAAGGTATAGTTCCTCTCCAACCAGAAGACATTGGAGTGGAATCAAGCAAATCTTTCGATATCTTCATGGAACGGTTGATATGAGATTATTTTATCTAGGGGTGTTCAAATCCAAACCGATCCAAATTAAACCGCTCATCCAATCCAATCCAAACCGAAAATCGATTAAAACCGCACTAATTTGGATTTGATTGGATTTTATTTTTTACAAACCGCTGGATCAGATCGGATTTCGGATTTACTTTTCAAAACCGATCCAATCCGATCCAAACCGCACAATGTGCTAGAATATTATTATTTTATTATTATATTTACAATTATACTTATAGCATGTTCAATTTGTTATATATTTTTATATTATTCATATATTATTATTATTTAATAAATATTTTATGTTTAAAATATTATTTATTTATTTATTTTAACTAACTTATAATTTTATTTCTATTGTTACGTTATGGTTGGCTTTTTGAAATATTATTAAGACTTGTTATGTCATTGTTGATTATTTAAAATTTGATGTTGAGACTTGTTATATGTATTTAATTTTTTTAATTTACAAAACCACAAATCCAATCCAATCCAAACCGCTTGAAATTGGATCGGATCGGATTGGATGAATTTTTTACTCAAAACCGATCCAAACCGCACCGCGAACACCCCTAATTTTATCCCTATGGATCCAAGTCACAACTAGTTGGCTATGCAAATGCAGAATACTTGTCTGATCCACATAAAGGGAGATCTCAAACAGGATACCTATTCACATATGATGGTACAGCTATATCATGGAGGTCCACAAAACAGACAATTATAGCAACATCCTCTAATCATGCTGAAATACTAGCGATTCATGAAGCAAGTCGCGAGTGTTTTTAGTTCAAGAGTTTGATTCAATATATTCTGTCATCATGTGGACTAATTGATCATAAGATAGCTCCAACTGTCCTGTTTGAAGATAATACAGCATGCATTGCTCAACTTAATGGTGGATACATCAAAGGTGATAGAACAAAACATATTTCTTCCAAATTCTTCTTCACTCATGTTCTTCAAAATCAAGGGACAATTGATCTCCAACAGATCCGCTCAAGTGACAATCTGGCAGATTTATTTACAAAGTCACTCCCAAAATCCTCATTTGAAAGATTGGTACATGAGATTGGGATGCGCCGATTTCGAGACATTAAATGATGTTGACAAGAGGGGGAGACTATACTCTTTTTTTCTTGGTTAGGTTTTTTCCCATTGGATTTTTCTTGACAAGTTTTTTAATGAGGCAGTCCCTATCACAAAGGATTTTGTACTCTTTTTTCTTCACTATAGTTTTTTCCATTAGGTTTTTCTTTAGTAAGGTTTTAACGAGACATAATCCTAAATAGTCATCCAAGAGGGAGTGTTATGATAACCACAAAGGATATAGATGCCCATTAATACCATGGGTGACTCAGTATTCATGTTACCAAGAAAGAATTTACATTTAATGAAGGTTGAAAATATAAATCATATACATATATAAATAAAAGGTATGATACGAGACAATATACACAATAGAAACAATAAAAAATCATTCTCTCTTTTTTCATATACTGTTCTCTTCTTTCTCCCTTACAAATAAGTTGCTATATATATTAATAGATATATATAAATTATCTTTATTATATTGAGTTAATTATATTGGCTAATATTAATACTAAAGTCTTCTATTTTTTATTTTATCTTTCTATATTTATTTATTTTACAACACTCAATTAGGAGATTAAGCAATAATTATCATTAAGACAAAAGCTATAAATGTTTTTGGTAAGACTACAATTTTTTTTACGTCATTACACGGGGGATAGATGTTAAGGCCTCAAATCACGAGACACAGTACAAGTTGACCAACTTGTTAAATTACCTAATTTTGTTCCAGTATCATGTAGATAGAAATAGAATATAGATTCACCATCAAGTTAAGAATAAACAAACAGAAATAATAAATAATACAATTTTCTACATGTATTTTGAAAATACGTATTATTGTCAGCCAAGGCAATTTAAAAATATTAAAATAAGAGTATTTTTGTGTACTATATTAAATAAGAGTCTTATCAAAATTAATAATGATAATAATAATATTTAAAAAAAGAAACATTTCTATTTATTTTGTCATTTTCTTTTCAAACTGCATAAAACACGGGCATTTGGATTTTATGTTGCAATCTGAAGATTCTTTATTAATCATAGTTAATTAATTAAATAGAGAATGCTTGGTTCACAATATTTTCTTAATTTATCTCCAAGCGTCATGGGCATGGAGTAATCATATGCTGCCAAAAATTTGATATATTAAAAAAATGAAAACCAGCTGCCTTCATGCTCAACACGCAACATTTGATGATCTGTCTCCTACATAGATCTGTTTCATGAATCTCTTCAGTTGAAATTAATTTTTTGAGAATTTGTGTTTATTTAAATCTTGCTAGACAATTGGAACTGGAATCAAAATTTGTACGATGAAACTAGATTTTTCCCTTTTCCCCAAAATTAAAAGAAAGTCAGTTTTCAAAATTAAGATTAATTTGGTTCGTTTAAGATAGCGAAATCAATTTAATCTTTAGAAATTAATAATATCAATCTGCAAGTGAAAAAGATTGATATTAATATATATTTTGTCCTAACCAACTAGGATTGGCATAGTATATAACTCACTAATGTGTTTAAGTATGGAGAATTCAAATTTTATTTTATAAATATAATAATTTATTAATTAATAATAAAATTTTAAATGAAATTTGGACAAACTAAAAAATACTATAACAAACTAAAAATGTCTATATTTGCCCAATGATAAAAAAAAATGAAATTGCTTGAAACTCTTAAATCTAAATTATTGGCATTAGTTTAATAATTCAATAGTAAAAAACTTGTTAATATCACTTAATCTTTCATTTTTTTAATTAGAATGATCTCCACCCACTCCTTTCACATCTTATATACACTTGATTTAACAACTTTGATCGTATTTCTTTCTTTATCACCAATATCATTCATTGCACTACCCCTATCGCATTAAACGGCGACCACCTCGCTTACTTTATCAGCTAAACATTTTTCTTCCTGTTCAAACATTATGGATTTACATGTTACATATCCGATTAAAAGCATATAATAGTAATATTAATGAGTCAACGAAGGTTATTCTATTGTAAAACATTCACGTATTATTATAGCATATATACATACTTACCGTTATTTTATAATAAATTCTATCATTAGTACTATTAAATGAATGTACTACGTAATTATAATATTATTTATATTTTTATTATTCTTATTATATCATTATTTTTGTATAAATTAAATTTATATCTTTAATAGTGATTTATAAAAATTACTATAATTTGTGAATATTACACGTATAAAAAATTTTGAATGATTATAGACTCAAATATATATATAAAGAAATAATCGTAATCAAAAATAAATATTTTAAAAATAAGAAAACTATTAATTATAAAAAAATAATTACAATAAAAAGATAATTAATATATGTAATTTAAATATATTTATTTATTTAATATTTAGAATTGTTTAAATAAAATAAACATATTCTGAGAATAAAAAACTATTAATTATACAATTAATATATGTATATATAAATAAAAAAAACTAATATAATTTATAAAGATTATTACACGTACAGTGATACTAATAAAACAAAAGAATCATTGAATGATTTATAATTAAAAAATAATTAATCTATATAACTTAGATATATTTACATACAATTAATAATATATACGTATATATAAATAAGAAAATATTTAGAATTATTTAAATAAAATAAATGTATTCTATAAAAAAGAAACTATTAATAAAATAATTAATATATATATATATATATAAATAAATAAACTATTAATTAAAAAAATATATATACTATTAATTAAAAAAATATATTTTTTATTTTAAAAATCAAATACAAATAATTATATTTAGTTTGAAATAGATAATTAAATTAATTTAGCATTGAATATTTATATTTTTAATTTATATGTGATTGTAAATTTTTATATCCAAGACTTATATTTTTCTTGACAATTGTCATGGCTATTAGGTTATGCTCTAACTTTGAGTTTAATATAATATTAAATATAATTTTTTAATTAGTTTTTTATTTATAATTTTTATTTTTCATTTTATCTTAATTTTTTTTGCAAGTCTGATCTTATTAAAATTCTTAAGGCAACATTTAGACATAAAGTTTGAAAACTTAAGGTTAAAATAATCGATTATAGAGTGTCAAATAATTTAAAACACATACACAAAAAAAATTAATCAAAATAATTTTACTTGATAAAGAGGTAATATAGAATTGTATATCATTTTTAAATTAATTTTTTATTTTTTATTATCTTTAATTTTTTATTTTGATATTATTTTATAAGAATTTTCATATACAATGCACAATAAAAAGTTTAGAAGTATCTTTATTTGAAAAAAAAAAAAGATATCTAAAAGAAGTGTTTATGTTATGACTAATTTTAATGTACGTCAAAATAATATTGGGTTCAAGCCAACTAGACATAAATATAAGGTTTACTTCATAAAAAATATCATTTTGTATTTGGTTGAAGATTCTTCATCCTAGCTAGTAAATTCGCTTTACTTTGAAACATACAAAAAAATACTCCAAGAAAAAAAAGAAAAGACTCGCATTTGATAGATAAGAGCTGAATAATTCATATTAAAATTGTTTATATCAATTTATTTTGATGATTTTTTAAGGTAATAATACTTTGTATTTTTAAAATTTTAGATGTAATTGCTTGGTCTTCTTATTGAAAAAGAAAATTTAGAGGTCTCTAATAAGTTTTGAAGTTATTTTTTTGTTGTGCCAAACTTTAAAAACAAAAATTATATTTTACCTATTATTATATAGTTACAGTTTTTGAAAAATTCCAATTTAATTTGTACTGCCATTTTCACCCTGCCGCATCTTACATATTGTCATTTGCACAGCTATTTTTTTATGTATTTTTAAATACCTATGCAATAATACACGATTACACGTTAAAAGACTTAAATATCACTTGGTTAAATGCGAAATACTAACAAAGACCAAAATAAAAGAAATTACATTAATCCCATAAATAATATGATTTCAAATAATGACAGTATTTCAATCAAGTTTTAGAGAAAATAATTTTTATTGATAATATCGTTTGGTATGACAATCAACAAGGCTCAAGGATAGACGTTAAAACTGTGAATTTGTACTTACCAAGACCAATTTTTTCGTACGGATAGTTATATGTGATACTTTCAAGAGTTAAGAGTAAGTTAAGGATAAATGTTTTAATTCAAAATCATGAAGGGGTCTTTGAGAATTGCACGATTAATATTGTATATAGAAAGGTCTTGAGTTAATAGTCAAAATCATCCCTGAAAGATGCCTTGATCTCCTTTTTCGTCCCCGAAAGATAAAGTTAATTAAAATAGTCCCAAAAGATAACCGAGTTATTCACGTTTGTCCTTCCGCCATCTCCCTCGCTGAGTTGGCTAACGTTGACTGACGTGTGACGTTAACTGCCACCGTGGCAGACGTTTAGGTGTCCCCTGCTATTGCTGACAAGGTAACTATGGTGAAACAGTTCAAATCAGTCCCTTAGTATTTGAACCCTAATCTTCAATTCGATGATAAATGAGTCGCGTTCAACAATCAAAGGGCCATATACTTGGGTAGACCTTGAAATTGCTGGTTTATGGAGAGGATGGAGGCAGGAAATGGAGGTCGTAGCGGTGGTGTTTCGTTTCCGTTGAACAGCAGTAATGGTTTCAGCGCTTCAATGCGAATTAGGAGGAAAACTCTTGAGGAATCATGTTTTTGTAGGTTGAAGGTTGTGATAAAAAAAATCTGGGACAGCAGAGAACCCAGATAGATTATTCCATGCATGTCCAAGGTACCGAGTGAGTGTTCTAGAAAAAGCTAAAGGTTTTTCATCTTGTTTTGTGTTGTTAGGTGTTTTTCAATTTTTTGTTTTCTGATTCTTGAATTTGCATAAGGGCAGTCACTGTAATTACTTTAAGTGGGTCGATGATGATGACTATCAAGGGGTGGCTGAAGGTGAAACAAAAAAAGATTATAGAACTGATTTACAGGTTGAAAGTGACTATGATGAATGGAGGTTGAAGGTGGCATAGAGACTGGACAGCTTGGAAGCTGAAATTAAAACTTTGAAACTACTAATAATTTTCATATTTGTGGTAGTTGTCATTAATGTGACCCTGTGTTGTTTGTTATGTATTTTCAAGTAAACCAAATTCTGTTGATATGTCATGGTGTAATGAATTGAATGGTTTGAATGAGAATAGATGTTTCCATTTGATTTTTTAAGATTAAGACCAAACTAATCCATCAAATGTTGCAAACTAATCAGAATCACTGCTGCAGTAAGATATATTAAGCTATAAACACAATCAGTAATCAAAGTACTCTTAACATTGTGTTGCCATAGAAGGCTAATTATCACATTGTCTTACAAATAAATAATACAGCAAATTTATAAAGTTTTACATGAGGATATAAACCTAAAAACAAGGCTAGACCAAAATAAAAGGAAACAATATAATTTTTAAGTACACAGCTAACCACAATGTTTAATATGAAACTTCAATTGCCCTATGCAAAAAACAGCAAGTACCCCTATACAAAAAAAAAAAAAAGAAGAGTCAAGCAGAATATATTTATTTTTAATCAAAATCATTTATTAGTCTTTCTTGGGGGGGAGGGGGCTTGAAGCCTGAAGTAGGTACGAAGGTCATAAAGTTGGCCAACTTCTTAGCAGTGGCTGAACTTAAGTAGAGAGCCACTAGTGCAGCTGCAGTAGGTTTAGGAGAGGACCTAAGTTTGACTTTCCCATTTGCACCAGGAACAATAACTGTCAGTTGCAGCTGCATCTGCCTGGCATATTCCTCAGCATCCACAACCTTCTTCTTTGCACAGCTTCTCTTGTTGTGTCCTATCTCACCACAATACATGCATCTGATGGGGTTATACTTTCTCTTCATCTTTGTCTTTCACCCAGTTGGTTGCTCATCTTTGTCCCTTCTCCTTTTCTTTGTTGGTCTTCCAGGTTTGGGCTTAAATGGGGTGGGACTGGAGTTGGGTGTGGAGTTTTTTTTTATAGATCTTGTCCTTTCACCGGATTGACATTGAAATAATAAGTCCTCCTGTACGCTTCCATCTTCAACTAGTCATGACAATACTCCTCCTGTACGCTTGACTAAAGATGAACATAACTAAGAGAAACCTTGTTCCAGATGCAAAAAAGGAGCATTAAAAATAATTGAAAATGAAAAACAAACACGGAAAGAGGAAGAAACTCTCATAGATATAAAATGGCTATCAGATTATGTATCATTCACTTCATTCAACAATCGACAAGTATAATCGCCTTTTTTGGTAATTGATGCATTTTTTTTTAATCATGGAGCACAATACCCAACCAAAACCAAGAAAAATTCATAAGAACAAAGGGAGTGTTATGGTACCTCATCCAATTGTGCCTTCACCTTTAGGCATACAATTTGACATGGTGGAATTTCTATACATACACAGATACATACAAACATATAATGTCATATCATATCATGAAAATCTTATAGAGTAAAATGCTTGCAGAAAAATTCTTCACATCAATTCAATTCCTTCACAGCATATTAGGACCAAATTAGTGCCTAATTACTCAAATCTTACACTAATCATTACCAAATAAAACAAATTATTAAGTTGATTTCTTTTCTCTCCAATCATAGAGCACATGAATTATGCAAGATATAAAATCTACAAGTGCCAAATTTTCAAAATTAGCTAAGTAAATAAGAGTGCAAGTTTGGAGAATAAGTGGTATATTAAGCAAAACCTCAAAAGAAAAAAGTAAAAAAGGAAGCGAATTTGGATATGGGTTAGTGCATTGATAAGAGCGAGAATGAAAAAATGAAGAAAAAAAGGTACCTTGGTGAAGAAAGGAAGGTTGGGTTTAGAAGAGAGACGGAAAGAGAGATTGGAGTGAGAGAAGCGGAAATGATTGATTTTGGGTTTGGGTTTTGTCGGAGTGGGAAGCGAAGAAGATGCGGAAGAAGCAGTTGAAGCGAAAGAAAATGCCATTGTTGTGTTGATGAAAGGGATGAGTGAGTGCAGTGTCAAGTTTAGAGGTTAGCATTCAATCAAAACTAAACGACGACGACGCATAGAGAGAAGGTTGTTATGAGGTGGGGTGATGCTTTGCAATATTTTTAATCTCTGTTGAACACTAAACGACGACGCATCAGGGTTTGGAGGCCATTCAATCAAAACTGCGTCGTTTTCGTCGTCTGCTACGGTGGCAGTTAACGTCACACGTCAGTCAACGTTAGCCAACTCAGCGAGAGAAATGACGGAAGGACGAACGTGAATAACTCGATTATTTTTCGAGGACTATTTTGATTAATTTTATCTTTCAGAGACGAAAATGGAGATCGATGTATCTTTCAGGGACGATTTTGACTATTAACTTAAAAGGTCTTTGACAAATTGAGATTATCAAATACTATTTAATTTATTAGTATCTCTTTATTGTTAATTTTTTTATATATTTATATATATTTTTTGTATTTAATAGAAACTTTGTATAAATAATATTTAAATTTTATTTGATGCCAAAACAGAAATACAGCTTATAGATATGCAACAATTAATATTAAAAAAAATAATATATGTATGCATATTTTCTCATAAAAATAAAACATCAATTTATGGTATATTATGTCTTTTTTAAATTAATTTAATTATTTTTTTAATTTTTTATTATATACTATTATTTAGTATTTGTATGAATAAAAAAATTAAATTAAACTTAATTTAAAATTAAATATATTATAAAAAAATTATTAAAAATATCTCAAATATAAGTAAAATATCAAATATTTTTCATACATCCCACGCATACATGCACTAATTTAATTCTTTATCACCAATATCATAATCATTCCATGCACTACCCCAATCGCATTAAACGACGACCACCTCGCTTACTTTATCACGCTAAACGTTTTTTTTTTTTTTTTCTGTTCAAACATTATGGATTCACATGTTACATATCCGATTAAAAGCATATAATAGTAATATTAATGAGTCAACTAAGGTTATCCTATTGTAAAACATTCACGTATTATTTATTTATTATAGCATATACACATTCTTACCATTATTTTATAATAAATTGACCTCAGTTAAATAAAATTTCTAGTAAAAAGATGAGGATTTTCTCTTGGCATAAACTGAAAACTTGATACGAAAAGAACCCTGAAAAGTGAAAACATGACTTGCATGTGTAGGATCCTCAACAAATCACTATTAACGAGAGCAAACCTACGAAATTAAAAGAGGTACTAACTGCACATCATTATACCCAGGATGTCGGAAATCTGAAGAAACGCGTAACCCATCTCATCAAGGAATGCAAATTCACAAGGCTATTTTAATTTAGTTCTTTTATTTGAGATTACAGCACACACGTTTTTCTCAATGATTTAGGATAAAATTGTTGAGTTTAGAATTAAAATTAACAATAATTGATAAATGATAAACATTGGTTGGATTATGAACTAATAGCTTGAATTGTTAGTGTTATTTGGTGTATTTGTCATTTTGGCTTGATAACCTTGATTTGAGCTTGGTGGTGTAAGGACTTGGTTTGATTTTATAGGTTATTGATGAATTAGGTTTTTGATTCATTAGAATTGATGGTTGTAATTCGTTTGATTATAGTAACAATTCTATCAATTGTTTATAACAAAAACTAAACTTAAGCCTCGTTACATTTGAAAGTTGAACTAGAATATATGGTTTTGTAATAATCTTCCATTACTTCATTGCTCTGTTCTAAACTATATGAGATAAAAAGAAAATAATCTCCTACATAATTTGTTTCCTGCAAAGTGAAGAAGAGTAAAATTCTTCAAGAACCTTAATTCAACCCCTTTTCAAAGTCTAAGAAACCATAAAAATATTTAAGTCACTTAAAAACAACTATCACTTATATTAGATTTCTATGATTAAATTTGGACATTTTATGTCCTCCTATGAATAAAAGCTACCTATTTATATTGTGTAGAAAATAAAACAGGAACTCATGAAAACTGTCCACAGAATTGACACCCTCCCCGACCAAACATCATTTAGATAGTTCTTTCTTTTGCCTTAATAAATAGTAGTATTTTCCCACTCGTCTAGTAAAGGCAGTTCTGTCTTCTTTTTTCTTTTTAGTCATAAGTAATGGTGACATTCTTCTCATCGAGAGCTGGGATTGTTGATTGCCACAATACAAATACGAAAGGAGTAGATCCTCTGAATTTTTTCTTCAATTGATTGATAAAATGTGATTTTTTACCATTCAATATCTTCTCTCATATATTTTCTTAGTTCCACCTAAAAAGTATAAAATAAAATCACACTTTACCAAACAATTGAAAGAAAAAAATTGAGATGATCCATTCTCCAAATATTAGAACTATGCCCGTCGAAGAAAAAGTAAATACAATAAACTCATGCTATTGACGAACTTCCTATCCTTAAAACTTGGAAGACCATAAGCGTATTCCGTTATGATGAAAAAGACACATTCACCAGACATTGACTATAAATTATTTCGATCTTATTGTCACTTCCATATATAATTTTTTTCCCTATGAAATTTAAGATGAATATATTAACCAACCATATAAGAATATCATTAAAAAGAAGTCACATTATAAATAAGAATGACCATATCCACTCTCCATGGGAAAAAGTAAGATGACCGGAAAATAAAATGAAATAATAAGAATTCCCGTGATTTTTTTTCTCTCAAATGAATCATATAATCCAAATATGCAATGACCTATTACAAAAGCTAAGCCATGCAAATGATGAACTACTATAAGGCACTATAAATTTACATGATATACTTACTTTTCTTTTGATACCAGCAATATCACTAACCGTGGTATATAGCTAATTCAATGTAACTTCTTGTAACTGGATGTTCCATACTTTTGTGTGGTATTTTTTGGCAGAAAACAACAGGTGACTGAGATTACTCTCTAGGCAGGTTTGAGAGTGCATGGAAGGCTTTGTGAAGCAAACGTACTTGATCTATTAAGGAATCCTCTCTGCTTCTCATCTGCGAAGCAAAGCACAGAATCCACACAAACTTCCAAGGAAGAAGATGGGGGAGTAGGCTTGAACTGTAGAAGTTTCGAGTATTCCGAAAGAAGGTGAAACATGTAGTCATAAATTCGATCCATATTCAAGCTTTCCATGAAATCCTGCCCTCTTCTCCCGATAGCCTCAGCCTATAGCAACACAAAAAAGCAACTGTATCAATAATCAAATTCATTGGTGTGCTGTTACAGATCTTGGCAACAAATAAAGTTCCTTAATCAAAGTAGCAGACAAGTTATGGGACTGGTAGACACATAGCTGAAGTACAGTACCAGATGTGCAACTCATCATTCTCATGATATGGCATCATACGGTAACTGCCTCCGCTAATATTATGTTATAGCGTTGGCTCACTAAAGTTTTGTGGACAAAAACCATTCTTAATCATGTTTCGCCTTGTATATTGAGAAAAATTAACATTGATTTTAAGCAGTTAAATTGAAGATTCGGTCAGCATGGTTCACAACCATATCGAGCATGTCCAACTACAGAAACTTGATAAGTTCAAGCATTTTCTGTACAACAACAAAGCCTTATCCCAGTGGGAAACATTTTCTGTAGTTTTAAAAAAAAAAATTGTGTCACTAATGTCTTATTTAATGATTTGTTAGACTCGGGTAACTTAGAGTTTTAACTATACTATGCCCATTTTTTTTTTAATAAATAATATCAAGAATGTATAGCACAATATCAGTCCTCATGGAGCTATATATATATGCATGGATTAAACTAAAGGACAGGAAATGCAAGAATGAGTAAAGATATACCTCATCTGGATGTTCATTTCCCCAGTCTACTGCTTGCTTTATAGATGGACATAGATCTTGAGGATCAACAAGCCAGTAGTTATGTTTTGGAATAAGGCCACGACTGAAAAAGTCTTCATACTGGGGTGATATAATTAGTGTAACACAACCACATGAGAGGATATATTTCAGACTTACTGACCATGCATACCCTTCAGCATATATCTTATACCTACAAGAAGAGGAAGAGAGAAAAGGGTGATCATCAGCACCAAGATAACATCCCAATATAAAAAATAAATAAAATAAAATAAATCAGATATTTGAAATGGAACTTACTTTTCCAACTAGTTTCCTAAGAGCAAACATTTTTAAGTATCCAATGCATTAAAAGATAAACTGTCAGGTAAAACAAAAGTCTGTATATTGATCCCCTTAAGACATTCGCGACTAGTTAACAAAATCTTAAAGGGCGCTAGTAACAACATACTATAAAGATAACCAAATACCATTCCCATTTTGCATTTTTTATGATTTGCACCAATAATGGCTCAAAGTAATTCATTCATATTTTTTATACAATATGACCCATCTAATGAGATTGTGCAGCTCCTAGCAAAACTGGCATTCCAAGTTATGCTCAAACATGAAGAAATAACAAATAAGTGTACTCACCGGTGGTTACACTGCTTTGAAAGTTTTGACTCCTTAAAGCCACGTCTTGCAGCTTCTCCCCAATCCTACAATGCATATCAAAATACACATCAGACAACTAAAATTTAGTAATAACAATAAATTGATATTGCAAAATATGATTAAAGAGCAAATTATTCAATTAATGTAACCTAACCTGACGCATGATTGTTGCTCCCCACTTACTTGAATCATTACAGTTCAGTAACTCAGTACGAATAGGGGATGCAACATCTGGATTTCCTCTCCAGTATGCCTGCGGAATCTTGTTCCTCCAACTTACTTTTTTAGAACCTACCTTGATATCTGCAAACTGCTCCTGCCAGGGTAAAATGTTTATCTCTGACCTGAGCAACAAATGTTTAACATAAGTTCTCGTAGCATCAAACATATACACCAAAATTAACAAACACCATGCACTTCTTGGTAAATCATAAAACATCAACATATGTCATTTACATTAGTTCCTAGAATCCTGTCCTTTCTTTTCCCCACTTATTCCACACCCTTTATGACAGATAGCAAGCTGAATTTGAAAGAAAGTACAGGAACAAACACATCTATCACAACAGCAAAAGGCAGCACAAGAGCCACAAGTAGCAAAAGATAACTTAATCTTGAAATCAATTCTACCTCAAGCCACTTTTACACTTCAACTTACATTCACCTTCCTTAAACCAAATCATATACCTCCAATATTATCTTTTATATCCACTATAAAAGTGATGTACATAAACACAGAGTGCTGAATGGGTAAGAATTGTTTATTACGAAGGTATTTGCATTTGCATTTGCATTTTCTGATAGATCTACCTAGCAGTTTGTACTTTGTACTACGCAGCAACCTTTCTACCAGTGAGCTTATCAATAAAATGAGAATGAAGCCTCCCAAGTCCCAAATCAGTTAAACGCGTTGTGTAAGCTCACCTAAATGCTGTAAGGGTTTACATCTCTTCGCTTTCTCATATTACGAAGTCTTATTCTACTATCCAAATATTATACAATACAAGGAATGACATTCACAAAGTGTGTTTGATGTGCTTTATGTCATTTCTGTTGCTCTAAAAATTATCATACATGAAAAAGTAACATATCTCAAACAACAAACAGCTCAACAAAAAAAAGTTTAAAATTTATCAAACCACACAAAAAAGCACCAACTTGCACAACAAAATCCAAAAGCAAAAAGTCAAAACGAAATAAATTCCAAAGTAGGCACAATATACACCATACATCATTCATTAGACACTACCTTAAAGATGTAATAAATATCTCACACACCTACCCATTCATAAAGTTTACATTTTTTTTTCTTTCTCATTAGTAAAATTCAAACAAATATGGAATTTTGGCGCAAACCCAAGAGGGGGGAAAAAAACTTACCATCCCCAAAAAGACCAATCAGGGAAAGGAATATCAAGGTGCTCCTTTGTTGTGCAATACCGAAATAGTGGCAAAGGAAAATTCTGGTGCTCAGCCTTCAGAATCGTAGGCTTATCCATGCAATCAAACATCAAATCCACATCAGGCACCAACCCGGGGTACCTTTTCAGAAGCTGCAATATTCCCCAAATCGTGAACATTGCCCTACTCTGAACACAAGCATAGTACCAATCCACGTACAATTTCCCACCCACAATCACAACCCGAAAAGCTGCGAGCTTCTGAGCTTCCGCCACGTGTCTTTCTGAGATCCCCGTCTTCTTCCACGGCTCGAGGTCCCGCCGGATCGCGCTGAAGAAGTCAGGGCACTTCGGGGAGGAGGAAGCACCGTTAGCCGCCTCGAAACGGCGTCGTTCGTGGGTGGAAGAGGAGTAGCGGCAGGTGAGGTAGGAGCATTGGATGATTCTGTACGCGCGGCTCTGGCGCGTCTCTTCTGGAAACGACTTCATAGGGAACACGTGCCATGGAGTCGGTTCTAGGTTGTGACCCGCGACGGTTCCGGTCCTCGAAACGACGTCGTCAACCTGCTCGACGAAATTCCCCACATAAACAAAACCGGTCAATTAAACACTCCAAAACTTCAAAAGCAAAAAATTACTGTTATATCCTAGATCTGTTAATTCAATGCAACAGCTGAAGAAGTTTAAACAGTGATTAGGGTTATATGACGAACAATTAGAACAACTATGATGCATTTATAAATTGCACCTTTTCTTCAGAAAATGATTTTAAGATTCAAAATATAAAGTAATTAAAGAGAATGTGATGTGAAAATTCGAAAAAAGAAAGAATGAGATAATTAAGGTGAAATTGAGAGGGAAAGATAAGGGACCTTATAGAGGAGGAGGAGTGCGGTGAGGGAGAAGAGGGCGAGACCAATTATCGAAGGGAAGACGTAAGAAGGTGAACGAGGTGTTTGTTTCTTAATTGAGAAAAGTACCATAGTGGATCAGGAAAGAAAATATGAAGAAAATGAAAAAGAATGGAAGAAGAAGGAGAAGAGACTGAAGAAGAAGAAGAAGAAACGACGAAGAAGAAGGTGGTGGTGAAAATGGAGTGTGTTTTTTATTCATAGTGATGTTTGTCTTTTGGGTGTTGGGGGTGAAAAGGGGGGTTGGCTCCTATTTTTTGGAAAGGAAGAGAGAGAAGATTGTGTTGTATTGTGTTGGGTTGTGTGATGTGAATGTGAGTGTGTTTTATGTTTAGTGGGCAAGTGGCCCCACCAATTGCACGAGCAATAATACCAAGTCCCGATCCAAGACACGTGGTTAAAGGTTTCCATCACGACCCAAGATAAAGAATAGAAATGTCACATGTTTAATTAAAGAGAAGATTTATTAAATTTACAAATTAAAAAAGTTTTCACTAAAAATATAAAAAATTTATATTTTTAATATATTTATTTTATATTTATTTTTTATTTATGATAAGTGTATTATGTGCTTTTAAAATATATATTAGTTTGTCTTTTAGTTATTATTTTTATAATTTAATTTTAATATATTAATCATTTATTATTTTTTATTAATATTTTGCGATCAGTAAAAAGTTTTTTTATTAATATAATATTATATATAATTGAATATACATCAAATTACATATTATATAGAAACTTCTTTACATGTCATTATCTATTAAATTATATATATGTTAAAAATGAGTCGAATTAAGTTGAATCAGATCAAAGTTAAATTAAATTTGCCTCATAAAAATTAAATTTGATCCACAACTTAATTCATTAATAATCAAGCCTATTTTTTAACGTTAAATTCGGCTCATAAAAAATTTACGAGTTGGCTCAAATAACAAAAATATAATCTATAATATTATATCAATAAATTATAACTTATATATATTAAAAAATAAAAAAGATCAATTTTATTTATTGTCTATCTATCATTAATAATTTTTTTATTTATGTCCTACATCAAAATTACATATAAAAAATTATTATAAAATTTTAAATAATTAAAAATATTAATATATAAATACGTCTCTTATTCTTTTCTATTCTAAACAATTTAATTATATTTATTATGTTCTACTTCATCATCTATTCAACCTATAATAAAATAAATAAAAATATTAAAACTTAAATATAAGGACAAAAATGATACATATAAACCAAGTATAGGGTGGTTTTACATCATTTCACCAAAGCAAAAAGCATTACAAGGTTCTACTAAGAACAGTTTTCTATATAGTTCGAATTGGTGCAATTCGAATTACACATACATAGTAATTCGAATCATACTGATTCGAATGACACACACTCACACACTAATTCGAATCAACCTGATTTGAATTACACACACTAACACACACTAATTCGAATCACTTTGATTCGAACTAGTCAATTTGTCGTGCCATAGTAATTCGAAACAGACTGTTTCGAATTACTCTCTGTTTTGCCTATATAAGGAGTTCGAAGTAATCTCATTTGAACCATTATTCTAAATTCATACCCCACCAAATTTCCGAGAAAACAACTCAGTACGACTCCAACAAAGGTTTGAGCAGAATATTTAGCTGATAGGGGATAATCCGGACTGACTTTATCGTTTGTATGGAGTAGCCCATATAGCTGGTGTCCTCAACGAAGAGGTTAGTGCAAACTTGTTCTTTTAAAATATGAGTGAATAACTTTTTTTTAATATATTTTGTTAGTGGTTTTGATAGTGAACGATATTAATGGTTTTGTTAGTGATTTTGTTAGGGATTTTGTTAGTGGTTTTGGGGGGTGAATGATGTTAGTGGTTTTGTTATTGGTTTTGTTAGTGGTAACAAAACCACTAACATCATTCACTATCAAAACCACTAACAAAATATATATATATATATATATATATATATATATATATATATATATATATATATATATATAAAAGAAAATAAGTTATTCACTCCTATTTTAAAAGAATAAGTTCGCACTAACCTCTTTGTTGATGGCACCAACTATATGAGCTACTCTATTCAAACGAAAAGTCGGTCCGAATTATCCCCATCAGCTAAATATTCTGCTCAAGCCTTTGTTGGAATCATATTGGGTTATTTTCTCTGAAATTTGGTGGGGTATGAATTTAGAATAGTGGTTCGAATGAGGTTACTTCAAACTCCTTATATAGACAAAATAGGGAGTAATTCGAAATAGTCTGTTTCGAATTAATATGAGCACGACAAATTAACTAGTTCGACAAAGTGATTCGAATTAGTGTATGTTAGTGTGTGTAATTCGAATTAGATTGATTCGAATTAGTGTGTATAATTCGAATCAGGGTAATTTGAATTAGTGTGTGAGTGTGTGTAATTCGAATCAGTATGATTCAAATTACTATGCATATATAATTTAAATTACACTAATTTAAACTATATAAAAAATTGCTCTTGATAGAACTTTGTAACATTTTTTGTTTTAATAAAATTGTGTAAAACTACCCTATACTTAGTTTATATACGTCATTTGTCCGATAATATATGTTATGTTTCACTTTTAGTTGATAATTATTATTTTATGTTGTGTGTTATTCTAAAATTATTTTTATAATAATAAAAATTTTACTATGAAAAGTACAATGATGAAGATGAAATATAATTTAGAAAAATTATATAAAGATGATGCATTATCAATTACACAAGTCACAATATCACTCTCTTCTGATTCATGAAAAACTTACTTTTATATTCCTTCTAAATATTTTTTATATATATATAAATATAATTTGTATTTTCAAATATATTGGCTTTATCCTATCTCTATACTCTATATGAAGAAAGATATTGGCTTCTTATTTTAATTTTTTTTTGTGACTGCTTCTTATTTTAATTTGTATTTCAGTTTTAAAAATTAAAAATACTATTTTTCTAAAATATAAAAATATCATTTTAATTTTTTTTTGTGATGTCTTCATCTAAACATTGTCTAATATTTGAAAGAGGCAAATTAAGAAAATTTAGACCAAAATCACAAAATAAATTCTCTTTGGCCAAACGATCTGCTACTCTGTTGCTTTCTCAGTAGATGTGCTTGAACGTAACCTCCCAATCTTATTTTAACAGGACACCGATAAATCGCACTAAAATGGAAGCCATGAAAGAAAAAACAAAAAGGTAGATGAGATGAGATGAGATCCACCAAGAGTGGAGGGGAAAAGTTTTACCGACACATGGTACGCAAGACATGGCGCAGTGAAACACGGGACTAACGGAAATCTTTCATTCAATTTCAAAAACTTGATTCCTGTTACGTAAAGCCACTTTGAATGCCCCATTCCCCTGTTCCATGGCCCACGCTTTTCCTAATAATACTTCCAAAAAGGCAAAAACAATATTATACTTTCTTTTAGATAAAAATAATTTCGGGAGATATGTTATAAGGGATGAAACTAGATAAAATATTAAAAGGAGATTAAAAATATTTACATAATAAAATAAGATTAAAATAAAATTTTAAAAGAGACTAAACTAAAATTTATATAAAATTTATATGTAAAAGATTAAAATTAAAAGGACTGTTATCTCCTTTCTCTGTATTCGCCCCTATATATAAATTGCAATAGACTAATAGTTACAGCCTTATAAGATGAAAATTTGTCCTACTCAAAATATTTGGAATTTTGCTATCTTTTTTAACCAAGTTAGATTAGTCTGGTGATCAATTCACTAACTCGTTTAAGTAAGTGTTGAAGATTCGAATCATTTCTTAAATAGAGTTTCAATCTCCAACAAATTAGTCCTTTACCTGTTGGCTATGATACACGAACACGGGACACGACACGATACAAGACACGCCGACACGCAAATTTTAAAATCTTATAAGACATGAAAATACACATACATATAAAATATAAAGTATCTTTTAGACAAAACGTAATGATATTTTGATATTTTACTGATATTAAAATATAAATTAATTTTTTTAATTATTTTTAATGTCTTATTTTAATTATATCAAGTATTTAAAATATTTTTTGTTATAATAAATAATAATATATACTATATCTAAATTTATTTTAAGAATATAGTTTAAGAATAAGACTGGACACGCTGATACGTGATGGTATTTAGGTGTGTCCAAATGTATTCGAAAAAGAATTTTTTATTTTTTTATTAAGACACGGTTTGGATAGCAGTAAGTTTTGTATTCGAAATGTGTCTGACACGTGAACACGACAACTTAGTAAAGTGTCCATACTTCATAGCTTGCTGGACTAAAAAATACTGTAAAAAACAAAAAATAAATTAGAAAATAATATTACTATAATACTACTAACTAGTTTACTACTTTAACATTGACTTGTGCAATATATTCTTTTCATCTAAGAAAAACGATAGGAACCAATTTTAGTTAATTATTTATTCTTTAAAATTATTTTTCTTTATTTTTTTTTACTCATAATATTTTTATTTTTATTTGGAGACATACTTAAAATAGACTATTGGTGTTGTGAGTGCTTTCGAATCAATTCTAAAACGGTAGTAGGAGATAATTGTAAAAAATTCTGATACTTAAATCAGTAAAAAATTTATACAAATTTATGTGAATTGAGATTGAATGATACTTAAATTTGATTGACTATTTATAAGGGAGAATGATGACTTGATTATCACTACTGAATTATCTTTATTGTAATAGTGAGTAGTTTCTTTTTCAATATGTGAAAAGTTATCTGTATTAAGCAGATATCTGCATGTGGATAATAAATTAATAACATAGATAATGGCGGAGAACAATAACTTTTTTCAAGTCGAGTCATGCACGGATTGTAGTGCTCGTATCCAAATAGGTCGGGTAAAAACTCGGATAAGTTCGTTTTAGACTAGTAATTTGAACCATAATTTTGTATATTTAGATCATGATATGAACAATTTATTTTCTGTCTCTTCTAATTATTCTTATTATTTCTTTTTCTACTAATTTCTCTTCACCCACGAATAACGTGTCAACTTCAATGCCATTATCACTATTGTTGTTGCCACTATAGCAAATAACAACACCAAGTCGTTCTCTATTTTAAACCATAATCGGCTACAAGCATTCCATCTTTATAGTCAAATTAAAAGGTCGTACAAAGTTTCTTTGTACCACTGATAAACTACATAAGATTCAATTCAAAAATTTATTTTAGTTTCAAAATTTTTTATCATTGTAAGTCAACTAAATAGAGACTGAGTCGCAACACAACAAAAGAATGGTCACCGCTACATTTCATTATTTCTGGAAGTGAAAAAAGATAAGTACCCCCATCATGGTGATCCTTTATGCCATATCTACTATGTCATTGCACTCGCCGAAGAGATCTAACCCGTCAAACAATGAGGAAAATCATTGAGAGGCTACTTCAGGAATAGATCATGGATAAAATGATGTCATAGGAGGCAAAGTGCGCATCATGAATCGACTCTTAGGTTGTAGGAGGATAGTTGATCTCACTGTATATGTTGGTACTCTCCCACCTTTACCATTTTTTGGTTTTTGCTTAGATGCCTCAAACTCATTGTTATCATATTGTACTTTTTGGTGTTTTATTTTAAATGCTTTTGTTTATTATGTTGCTCTTTTATTAAGGTCTTTGTTGTTGTTGTTATTGCATTTGTTTAGAGGTGCTTCTTCTTTTTTTTTTTAAATTAGTTTGTTAAATTTAAATTTGTAGTTTTAGATGTTCAAAGATAAAGAATTTTGGATTATCAATTTTATAGGATTTGAGATATTCTATAACAAAAAAAAAAAAAACTTTAAAAATCTCCTATTGAACACACATGTAATTTTTTATTTAAAGCATCCTTATCATTGACCACAAACATGACAATCATGAAGAGTTAATCCCACTTCGTCGACCTCTAAACATCGGAGAAAAATTAAGCAGGCATAATAATTGATCTCAATTAATAAATCCTAACCAACTTACCAATTAAAACATAAAACTAGAAAGAAATTAAATTAAGAAACCCTAAAAATCCTAAAATTCTATAAAGAAGTTGGAGCTTCTCTCTCTAGGACCACATAAATTATAATAAAAACCTAAAATAAGACTACTTCTACTCTACTTGCTTGATCTCCCTTAAATTCTTGCTTCAAATGCTTTAGAAATGAATTGGATTGGACCAAAATTGGATCTGAAATTACGATCTACGTGTTAACTTAAGTAAGTCACATGTTGCGAGTCGTGCGTACGCACAAGCCATGCATAGGTACGAATTGGAGGAGATGCGTACGCACAACTGTCAGATTTTCAAAAACTCAATTTTTTCATTAATTTTCCATTTTTCCATGCTTTCTCTTTACTTCTTCAAGCTATTCTTGCCTTCTAACCCTTAAATCACTCAAACAAACATATCAAGACATCGAATGGACTAAAAGTGAATTAAATTTGACAATTTAAGGCATAAAAAGCATGTTTTTAATAATTAAGCATAATTATGAAAAAATTCACACAAACATGCAATTTTAATAAATAAAATGCAAGGTAAGTTAATAAAATCCACTCTTTTCAAGCAAAAAATACTCATAAAATATGAATTTATCAATTCTTCCATACTTAAACAATAGTATGTCCTCATGCTAAACATCAAGAAAGACAAGATCAAGGAATGACATACTTATTAAAAGTAAATTATCTATATATATTCTATTTATTTCTATCTATCTATCTACTTGTTTCTATTTATATCTACTTGATCAAAATAAATCTATTTTCAAGAGAACATATATACATAAAGGGCTCAAACAATATAGCAATGAATGCAATCCCATGATTCAATTTGGGTTCTAAAAAAAGAATATGACAATTTACAAAATAATAGATCACAATAGGTAGAAACATAGAATTGAGCAATCAAATTCCTCACCAAATATGTATACTCTCTAATCACTCAAATGTATACGATTGATTCACTCAATGTTCTTCTAATCTTGTTAATTTTTATCTTGTTGTACCTTTTAATTTATTTAATTGTTCTGTATTTTATTTTGTAATTATATTATTATTTTTTTTGTTTTACTTTATTAATAGTTATTGTACAATAGGATTTTATTAGTGTTTTTGTATGATTAGGTTGTTGAGTATTTTGTATTCATACTTTACTTTTATATTTTTTTTGGGTTGTGAATAATATTTTTATAATAATATTATATTTATTAATCAATTAATTTAGATTTATAAATTTATTTTTTTAGTAATGAAAAATATTATAAAAAAATATTATTATTAGTGGAAGTTGGATTACAAAATAATTCATTAACCTTTTCTAATAAAAAAAACTTTTTTTACATTTAAGATAAAAAAATTTATAGACAATGACTAAAAATTTTAAATTATTTGTCGAATAAAAAAGATAAAGTTAGACTCGCATACTTACAAACAGGTCCTTATCAATTAACAAATCATGATGATTTTTCACAAACTGCTTTTGGATATTCCGTTTGAAGATTTTATCCTAGTTGATCTGATGATTATGGCAATTGATTCAAGTATAGTATATCGAAAGATACTTCTTTTTTTATCTGTGTTGTTATATTATGAAACATGAGATTAAAAGTGGTGATAATTTTGTAGCTAACGTATTTTTAAATTGAAAAAAAAAGAGAAGCTACAAACTCATGTTAAACGTCATAATAGCACTCATATCAAGTTTGGAAAGCATGTGAAACACTTATGAAGCCATTCGAGAAAATTAGAAGAAATTATCGTATTCACTTTACGACAACAATTAATTATACTATATTTCTCTTGCAACAAGAATTGACCTTTCGTAGTAACGATGTATTAGATAGTTTCAGTTAATCAAAAGAATTCTTTGGAACTTCTAAATTTTTTTACACAACATAATAAAGAGATTGACCGTACTTTCAAAAACTCTGATAAAAATTTTAAACTAGTGGCGCTCTCAATTTAAAAGTACATTGTAAAAGCTACTGTAAGTGAAACAACAAAAGCTATTGTCTAGGATCTTGGGATGAAATGTTTGCTGTTTTGATTGATGAAACCCGCGATATTTCTATCCTTAAATAAATGACAAAGAAGGGCATGTTGGAGAGCATTTTCTTGGCCTTGTTTATGTTTATAACACTGGATTAAGTATCATTTCCGTCTCTAATGTCTTGGGTTAAAATCAAAATTGTCCTCGACTTTTTTTTATTAATATCATCTTCAACGTTAGAAATCGTTTTAAAATCATCCTTTTTACATTATATGACAATTTTGCCCCTCACCATCGCTCTCACGAACATCGCCGGCTACTCCATCCTCTCAGGCCTTTGGGGCCATTTTTCCAAAGCTACTCTCCCTCACACTCCACTGCTGCATCATCTTCTTCCTCCTTTCTTCCCTACCAATATCCCTCCTCTGACTCAACATCTCCGCCATCCTCCTCTCCCTCCACCAGCACCTTGGCATCGCCACCATGGCACGCACCTACCTCCTCTTCTCCCTCCACTTCTCCCTCCACCCAATTCGCATTTACCTTCGCGCACAGGGCATCACACACTCTCTCACACAAGCCTTTCTTGCTGGCACCCTCCTCCATCTACCCTTCAACTACATCCCCTTCACGCACCTCCGCCTTGGCATTGCCAGTGTCGTCACTTCCGCAACCGCCTCCAACCCTTCTATCCTTCTCTCCCTTGTCAGACGCATCTGGATCACCAGCCTCTACTGCCGCATGTGGTCCCCACAATGACTACCTCGCCGGTTCTAAAACCTTCCTCTGCCTCGCCGCTCTTAGCTACCTCCGCACCTTGAGTGGTGGTGGTACAAGATAATATTCTTCCTCTGTGAGATCCTCATAGATTATTTATCTAATACGTGTTTCTAGCATTTGGTTTGAGTTGTTGCAATTAGTGAGCGAGTGAGAGAGGAGGAAGATTATGGACTAGGATAGTGCTTTGTGCAGGGACGGTCAAGTGGGGAGAGAGAGAATCTTATAATTAATATTTTATGTGAAAAGGATAATTTTAAACGTTGAAAATAATATAATAAAGAAAAAATTAGAGACAATTTTGATTTTGATTCAAGATATTAGGGATGAAAAGTGTACTTAGCTCTTTCTAATACTAGTGGTTTATATCTATTAGCATTGTAGTCACTATTGAAATCAAGAGTCCCTTAGCAAGGATATAATGGGCAATTAACATGCAAAAAAATTTTAATAGCTTAAAAGTTTAATCTTAAAAAAAAAATCTTATGCTTTTTTATTATTGTTTTGCCCACCAACTTCGATTAGTTCTAGTCAATGTTACGAAAAATAAATTAAAATTACTTTACATTTCAACTTATTAACTATTTTGTGCTATATTATTAGAATTTTATGAAAATACAAAAATATGATTCGTGAAAGTCACACTATAAAATTATATTTAAATTAATTTTTGTGTTTTTTCTATAATTAATATTTTTGAATATGTTAAAGAAGATGAGAATAACTAAAATAAATAGCCGAAATATATAATGTATTGAAAATAATATTTAATGAATTATTAATGAATTATTTCAAGCATTACAAAAAAAAAACAATTATTAAAATATTATAAATGCTATAGTATGTCTACTGCAATCTTTAGTATGATGTGTGTTGGCCCTTGATACCTTCTGTCCTGGGAATTTAAAAAAAAAGGATATCCATTAAAATTGATAATATTAGGGCATACCTCTACTAAAATTGTTATTAAGTTTGAAGTGAAGTAAATTTTTCTCAAATTTACAATTTTTATCATCCTAGTTTTTTAAATTTAAAATATATTATATTAGTATTTAAAATTTAACTTTAGATATTATATTAGTCTTTAAATTTTTTTAGCATTGAATCAATGAACGAAGTGTTGAACTAGTTCTGACTTATTATTCTAGATGCATAGCTAAATGACGTCATTTTATTTTGGTGCTTAAATAAGGCCAAACAAAAAAATAAAGATGAGTTTATATGGTGTATGAATTATTTTATCTCACCTCATTCTTTAAAATAATCTGATTTTGTCTTATTTAAATATTAAAACAAACAAATATCATTTAGTCTCAAAGGCAAATTTAGAGAGACCAACATGAATCACAGTCCCCTAAAATTTCAAAACTTAAAATATATTTAATAATATCTAAGACCTTTAATAATATACCTTCTAGTTCAATAATTAAATAAAAATATTTTATACTTCAAAACATGAGTTTAAATCCCATTTTATGTATTTTAAATTTATTTTCATTCTTTTGTTCTTTTAATTTTCTTTTGTAAATTTTTTATCTATTATTATATAAAAATACTTTAGTTTTTATAATAATTTCTAATTGAATGTAATAAAAAAAAATATATACATAAAGTAAATTAGATTAAATTTTATTTTTTATGATATTAAAATTAAAATATATTAATTTTTTTTTATAATTTTTTTGTAATATTTTTATTTATTATTATATAACAATATTTTAGTTTTTATAATAATTCTTAATTAAATGTAATAAAAAATATATACATACAAACAAATTAGATTAAATTTTATTTTTTATGATATTAAAATTAAAATATATTAAATGAATTATTTATTAATATAAATATATCTTATATATTATATTTATTAATTTATTTAAATACATATATTAAAAGTATTAGAAAAACAAATTTATATTATTTATGTTATACCTTTTATAATAGAGATAAAAATTAGAATTTCATGAAAAACTTTCAATTTAAACAGCAAAGAAGTCCGTTCTGATTTGCAACGTGTCGCACACCCATTGGTGCAGATGACAAACACAGGGTGCTACCATATAAAACGACAGCTCCCGCTGCGTATTATTCCCAACACCCAAACAGAAAACAGTCACTCTCGAAAGACGAAACATAGCAGCTGCGAAGCTGAGATCGTAGAAGAAACAGAAAGAAGCCTCAGATGGCGAAAACGACGTCGTTACTCCTTTGCTCTCTTCTCCTCTTTGGAACCCTAGCTCTAATCCAGGTTTCATCTCCCTCGATTTTCTATTACTTTCCTTTTTTCTTCGGATTTCTATTACTTTATTGGATCGTGGAATTGCTGAGTAATTGAGCTTTATATTCTAGATCGAACTTCATTTCAATTTTCTATGTGAACAAAGAAGTCACTATTATAAAACTATTTTAATTGGAAAATCAGTCCAAAAATAAAACGAAATGATAGAAATTAGAATCAGAAATAGTTTACCTTGCAATTATTTAGCTCAGGATTCGATTTTTCAAATCAGTAAATTTAATTTTATGATCAATGTCTGGGTTACAGGCGAAGAAGGATTTGAAAGAAGTCACACACAAGGTTTACTTTGATGTTGAGATTGACGGAGAGCCTGCAGGTTTTTTATTTTTTATTTTTGTTTTTGTTTTTGTTATATATGAAATTCTAAGGTAGCTTAAGAAACGATTCTCTTATTTATTATGATTTGAATAAAAAAGTATGATCATAAATCTTGTATTGTAATCTTCTCTGTTCTTTTCCTTTGATGCTACGATTCAAAGTCAAATAGTCAAATTAGGTGCAAGATGAAATTATCTTTTTGTCTGTGAATAATATGTTTTGGATTTCTGCCTACCATAGTTTTTACAACTCAAATTGAGTAATGCTCTTCCGGCTTTCACAATCATCACTTCACATGTTCATATTAATCAAATATCAAACTAAGTGGTTAAAATAACAGGGAAATTGTTGGATGAATACGTTTGGCATTTTGTTGATGTAGTGAATGTGTGTCGAAGTGCATCTTGACTTATTTGACTAATTAATGTATACATCTATAGCAATAATCAGAATCCTCAATCTATATTTCAAGGGACTTTTTATATGTAGATTGCAGTCATATAAGAAGTGTAATTGATAGATGCGGTTTGTGTTTCCCTGACTTTGGGTATCAACGTTTGACATATTGATGCTTTGATCATTGACTTCCCAGGTCGAATTGTAATGGGCCTTTTCGGAAAGACAGTTCCTAAGACAGCAGGTTTGGTCATTGAATTCTTCATCTTTTAATTTCGGTGTTTATCATCTTTAAAGTTAGCTGAAACTATGTTTTGAAATTTTTTTATTTGCAGAAAACTTTCGAGCTCTTTGCACAGGTGCGCTGTTTTTGCTGCTGTTGTGCATAGTTATTTAATCTCAGAATCAGAGAACCCGCTCTTTGTAATTCTTCTTGCATTGATTTGAAGAAATGATTGAGTAAAAAATTTAATATTTATGTTTAAATATATTAGGTGAGAAGGGAACTGGAAAAAGTGGAAAGCCTCTTCATTTCAAAGGTAGCTCATTCCACAGGATCATACCTAGCTTTATGATCCAGGGAGGTGACTTTACACATGGGAATGGAATGGGTGGAGAATCAATTTATGGAGAGAAGTTTGCTGACGAGAACTTTAAGCTAAAGCACACTGGACCAGGTTAAATCCTTTATCCTTTTCTTCCCTTTTATTATTTTCATGCTTTTTGATGACCAAAATTCATATGTGAATGTATAATGCAGTTAACATGTTTTGTTACTATCCTTGTGAACAGGACTTTTATCAATGGCAAACGCTGGTCCTGATACCAATGGTTCACAGTTCTTCATTACTACTGTTACAACTAGCTGGTAATTAATATCTAGCATCTATATTAAGAACTTATTATAGATGAAAACAGATAACTACTGCTTGCGGTCTGTTTTCCCTTAATTTTTTTAGTACATGTTCAATGGCATGAAATCACAAATTTTTTTGTGCCATAAACTAATGCGAATGGATGCTTTCCACCAATGACTAGTACACTTGTTTGAGCTATGCTGGGCCCACCTTGTCAATCAATGATGGAAATCTACACTCAATCCATTCAAGTGGATTTTTCAATGATCGATTCCCTTCTATGGTTATTCTATGATACACTCCTGCGTCAAAAAATATAGGTCACTTTTCACCAAAAAAATAAAATAAAATAAAACACACACACACACACACACACACACACACACACACACGTATTAAGAAATCACCAACTTCAAGTATATTTGAAGTGCTTAGACTGAACTACCTTGTATTTTCTCACCTTAAATTAAAAGCTTAGTGCGCACTTATTAGGAGCAGTTTAACTATGAATATAGTATAAGGGGAAGAAAGTTATTAACATCCTTGAACCATTCAAATGACTTATGTTGCTGGACAAAATTTTGGATTAAGAAATGACTTATATCATTTGACAAAGGGAGTATGAATGAGTTTCTTGTTTGTTTCATTAGTAATGCATGCTTCATTGCCATAAGACTGTAAGAAACAATACTAAATAACACATTGATCTATTTGATAGGTTGGATGGAAAGCATGTTGTTTTCGGAAAGGTGCTTTCTGGAATGGATGTTGTATACAAGATTGAAGCTGAAGGAAAACAAAGTGGCACTCCCAAGAGCAAGGTCACAATTGCTGACAGTGGTGAACTACCTCTATAAACAGCACTTCCAACACTTCTCAGTTCCCAAACCAGTGTTTTTTTATGGTAGTGTTCCTGTTTTCGTTTGCATTGTATACTGGACTTGTTATCTTTCCTAAGCATGTACTTAATTGTTAACTGTATCTTTTGTTATATTCAGTAGGACCAATCCTTTAATGCGAAGTATGTTGAGGTAAAAAATTAAATTAGGACCGCATAAATTTATGCTTTTGTACTATCACTGAATGGTTTTTTCTTATTTTGGCATCATCAATGAAGGACAAAAGATGGGAATGAATACTATCACTCTTATTTTAATAATGTTAAGTGTTTTTTTATATAAATTCATATAAATATACAATGTAAAAAAATTATGTATGGTTATATGTGGAGTGACATTATAAAAAAAGAACTGTGATAATATCATTTTTCTGGAATGATAATAGATAAATATAATGAGGAAATCGGTGTTTGTTTCTGGTTGCTGAGTTTTAGATCCTGCAGTTGTTCTAACAGATATAAATTCAGCTCAAAATTACTTCCTTCTTTTCATGTAGTATTCGGTGATATTCATATTCAATGCTTGGTTTGATAATTTCCCTTGAATTTGCACTTCACCTGCCACATACTGTCCAAATTTCTGTGTTGTTGAGTGACTTTTAAATGGTCGCGACCATTTTCTCCATTGATCTTTCTATTGTTATTTTTTGTCTTAAACATCATAACAGGGTCAAAAAGCCAAAATCAAGTTAGAGATATTAGTAAAGGTTTGAGCTCTGTTTATTTATATTTTCCCAAATGGCGGGTGTTAAACCCATTGAATTCGAAGGATGCTTGTCAAATGAAATGAAGAATCTCTGCTGATGTTAATTAAAGGGTTGTAATCCATAACTTTGCTCTAATACTTCATCTAGAACTTGTCAACTTTATTTTAAGGCACTCCTAGTCCTAAAGGGGGCTTCTTTTTCTAAGAAAATCAAATAAAGATTTATTTAAGTCAAATAAAATCGAAGAGGGAGCTTCATTTGTAGTTAGTGTAGAAACACAAAAAACATGGTAGGACAAAACGTTTGTTTGCAAATGTGCATATATAAAATTTTAGGTAAAAATTCACATGTAGTTGTCCTTATGCGAAGTTGATAGTCGAAAATCATTAGATAACAATTTAGTCAAATCTATCAAATTATTTAACGGTTCTTAATTATCAGCTTCATATGAAAACAACTGTACTTAAGTCTTCACCTTAATTTTCCATCTCTGAATTCACTGTGTGAGGACATGGTTTATTTGTTTTGCCCCAGTTAAATTTTGGTGCTGCCAATTTCGTCCTTGTCACAATTAAACAAACTCAACCCATTCTCCTCTGTTCTCATGCCCCTAAATCCTCATTGCCATACACCTTTGCCGTCGTCTCCATGCCCCTCTCCTTGCCACCACCACCTCCCTATTTCCCAAGACCACTAGTCCCCAGTTCTGGCACTCATGTCATTTCACTCTCCTTCCTACATCGATTTTGCTTTGTTGGTCATGCCTCAATCCTAGGGTTTTAATTTCTATCGCTCCTTTTCTTTAATGTGTTTTATGCTGGTTCAGTACTGGCAAATGTATGGATTTAATCTATGCATTTCTATTATGGTGGATGGTTTTGTTTATCTCAATGATAGTTGGTGGTAGCAATTGTTGGTTTGAGTTGATGGTAGTAATTGCCTCAATGGAGGTTTTTTTTATTTTAAAAATTTAGATCTTCTAAAATAAAATTAAAAAAATATTGGTAACGTAATAACGAGAAAAATTAATCACTATTGAATATATAACTCCTATTCCACTATCTTAATTTAAAAGTAATTAATCCCTCACCTTACATTTTATGGACTCTCTCACTTTAGAGGAGTCTAATAATTTTTTTTAATACTAAAATCTTAAAAATTGTTTTTCAAAGCCGAATAAACAAATCAATCTAAACAGCAATAATTTAAATCAGATTATATACTTCAAATCAAATTGACTTTTCTTTCAAAACCTCAATTTGATAAAAGCTGCACACCAAACACCCCTACCTAAGTGCAATGAACTTTTGTGACCAAATAAAAAAAAAAAGAAAAACGATGACATTGCATTTGATCTTAATGCAACAACCATAGCACAACTGTTCTAGAAACATGAGCATTAAACATTATCTTTGCATATTAATATGTACAGCAGTGATAGCATCTGAGGTCATTAGCCTACTCTGGGAATGTAATTCTGGCTCAACTTAGAATTTTAGAGCTACATGTCCTGCTTCATCATATAACACTAAACATGCCAAGAATCTCTATGCCCTCACAAACTATGGGACACCTAATAATAATAATGTACATGTCAATGCACATCTATAATTTACTTAATTTTTGTTTGCCAGTGTACTTACCTAATATTGGTACAAAGTAAAAGTTGACGATAAGCCTCTGGTTAAAAGCTTTAAAGCTTATGCAACCATGCTGAAAATTAATTGCTATCGCTATCACTGTCAGTGTCCAGAAAGCTAAACTCTCTCCAACCATTAAGTTTAATCAACAAAGTTCCACGGTTCTCTTCACACCATTCCATTCTCTCGTTGTGTAAAAGGTTTACAACCTGCATTAAGCAAAATTGATGAGGAAAAACTACATAGAAAGAGTTCCTGTCCCCCCAAAGAGACAATTTCTTTTCTTTATTGATGAACATAACTTTAGGTGGGTTTGGAATCAATCAGCCTACTAGGGGTAGAACATGCCTCCAGGCACAGTGGTTTTTGTCCCTCCAAATAGACAAAATAATCATTTGTTTCAAGGTTAAATTGAAAATCATAACTTGGGTATACAAGTTTAAGGGCACATTTGTTTAAGGTTACTTTGATGAAAGTGAGGTTTTTATCTTAAAAAAAATTACATAAGCTAATCATTTCATCTTTTATTTAAAAAAATATAAAAGGCTTTTAGATTCTTAGTATAAGATGAGATGAATTGCTCCCATGAAAAATGATTTTGTTAAAAATTACTCCTCCGTCCAAATAAGCTTAAACAAACACACCCAAAATGTTTCTCACAAGCTGCAACTGAGATGGTAAATTTAATCCGACATGTACCACTTTCTTTAAGATTGGATAGAAAAAGATGGACAAACATACTGATTGTTTCAGCTTCGACTTTCCAACACCATGCGATCCACACCCCGTGATAACCCTTAGTGTTTGTACAGCTTAACAAATAATAATTGAAAAAAGCATCAGGTAAAGAAAACAAATGCAATGCAAATGCAAATATAATTCAATAGAACATGCCATTTTAGTCCTTGGAAAATGCTTACATGGAACGTATGATCCAAACAGAAGGTGAAGTTTCAGCATTCTCATTGCCGGTTTCACGTGCTGCCCATGCAAATCAATAGTTATAACATTCTCTATACCCTTGTTTCTGCACATCACTAACAATAGCTTAATACAAGCAAGAACACATATAGGGCTAATGTGAAAAAAGAGGTGCTTTATGAATTTGCTATTTACAGAAGTCCACCCACCTAGCTATAAATATGTCATGGCTTGCCTTAGTATCTGCTTTCTGAGCTATTTTAGTTTGTTCTTTACCCTGATGAGATGAAGAAACAGTTAGCATTGTATCATAAGGTGATTCATACTATAAGGTTCCATTTGGTAATTGTTTTAGGGCAGAAATACAGAGAACCGGTGATATAAACCTATTTGTAAACGGAGACAAATACAAAAACAAGCAAAATATCTCTATTTTAAGAAAAACTGTCTAACTTACTATCCACACAAAAATTGCGGACAGTAGGGATAAAGATAGATATATCTTTTCTAGCTTGTCTCTATCTCCTGTTTATGTATTTCTGTCATAAGACACTTAAACACAGCCGAAGATCCCTGAAAGATAGAGGTAGTCTATACATAAACCATAACACAATACAGCAATCCATGGTCTAAGCAAACCATAACACATTGAAGAAAAGATGCTTAAATAAGTTTTTGGTTCTATAAAATTTAAAAGGTCTCTAATTAGTTTGTTCTGATAAGAGTTGACGAGATAGGTTAAATGCTGACCTGACGAGCTAAAACGTTGACGGACACGACATGTCACATCAGCATTTAACCAGTCACCTCAATACTTGATGGAACAAACTAATGATAGAGACTAAAATAGAGCTTTTAAGTTTTATTGGACCAAAACCAAAAGAAAAGAAATAGAGTGGTTTCTTCAGTAGCCCTTCAATTTAAGCGATTTAAAGCCCCTCTTATGTCACCCAATTACATTTAGATATAGTCATCGTTAAAATCTTTTTGTAACAATTCTTTTCAAAAATCTCAAAAAGAAACAAGAAAAGGGTCCTAAATGCCAAACATCAAGCCTACTTGATTATTCTTATTCCCAAACAGTGGACATTTCATTTTGCCACTAATTCTTCGTAACAAGAGCCTAAAACTTTTAAAATCATAACTATTTCAACTAAATTCACAAACCCAAATTTGCCAATCTCAGCAAGAACACTCACCAGCCATAACACCATCACCATCACAGCCTAAACCCACAAACCCTAATTTCCCATTCATTGCACCTTCAATAAAGGCCTCACAACCAGAACACCACCTAAACAAATTAGGTGCTTGATATATTATACAATTTAATTAACAGATTGGTTAACATCCAAATTTCATTCATCATTGAATGTCAAGATATGACTAAACCCTTCAAAATAATTAGAATGTCACAAAGTTTAGTTTTTCCCTTCTGCTGATTCAATATATTGAGACTGTTACCTTGTGTAGAAGACCCGAAAAAGCAAAAAAAAATCTAGATCAGGGTTCTAGCTGCAATGGTAATTCAGTGGAGATTGAGAATTTAATGGTTAAGGTTCTTGAGTTTAGTTTTTTTAAAGAGATCGAAGAGAAACATTGTAAAAAATTTTGTCGTATTGATATATAATTGTTCAAATGCACAATTAGTTACCACATTTTAAGATGTAATTGGGTTAACATAAGAAGAGTTTCAAACCTCCTTAATTGAAAGGATCAGAGGGTACCCAGAAAGAACCAAAAATACAAGTAAATCATTATCATTCGCATATCGAGCAAGCATGTTACAACTTTAAGGGCATAAAACAGTGGAAAAAGAAATATACAAAGGAGGCAAGGAAGCATCAGCGCAAAACATTTGAATAAAACCATCCTAGCAAGGCGGGTCAATATTTAGGAGAGGGGTTAAGGGTGTTGGGAAAGAATATAACAACCTAGGTGATTTCAATTTTCATTTCCCGCTATCGTTTTCAGAATTTTAAAAAGAAAAAAATTGATAACAGTAGAAACAATAATCTTGTTTTTTACATGTGTTCTCAGTTTTTTCCTTAACAAAATACTGGAAACAGAAATGACTAAAAATGATAACAAAAACCAAACAAGTTCTAAACTTATTGAATATATATCGATTATTGACCAGAATTAGCAGCCAAGGTTTGAGCTATATCAACAAAGATATAGCCTAAGAGAAGATGAAAAGATAATTAATTATAAACAACCATCACATAAATTGCATGCAAAACTAGTGTTATTATCACAACAAAAATCATCATCTACCCAAGGGACAAACCTGGTCAGAAAGATATGCAGCATATGATCGATCTCCTTTGGCATATGCTGTTGAAGCCTGCAAAAAATGTCACACCACCTTTCATGTTCTCATCCTCAAATCTCAATAATAACAGGCTTTTGGAGATCAGAAATTTAAATACATCAAAGTAAGAGGCAGTCTGAAAACTTACTTTCTGAAAATAAGATTTCACGGAATCCCAATGCTGCTTTGCACCTTCTCTAAACACATGATATTCAGCCCCTTTAGCTATATAGCAGGAAAATTAAGTAAATGATTTATTATGATATGACAGCATAACTAAAATTATCAAATTTAGACATTCGTTTGAGAAAGATAATACACAAGACTAAACAAACAGGAAGATATAACTAAAAGCAAACTGAATGTTAGTGAGATCAATAGAACCACAAGATATAATAAAATGGAACCACAAGGCACAAACCACTGGATAGTATATAAGAAGAGGCAATAGATGTAAGCATAAGTATTTCAAATTAAGTACCAAAAGTAGGTTGCTGAGATTCTGAAACATGTGGAGAAACATCAAACTCCGGTCCCAAAGACTGCATTTTCTTTACTACATTTCTCCAATTCATGGTGCCTTTGTCATGTTCAGAGCTTTTGGGAATGTTAAATAACGACTCCAACACCTTTTGAGGAAGTTCTGACTTTGTAATTCCTGGGCTAATATGAGGATTAGCTTTAGAACTAGTGAGGGCGTCCGCATAATTCCTAAAACCAAGAAACAACTATGCTGGTGGAGTTAGGTTCCAAATACTACGATCCTTTTATTAAAGACAGTTGATATTCAAACAAACAGGCCATGCAAAATTAAAAACTTCTATATTAATGTCATTTCTATGAAATCAAAAGCACGTATATGTTTAAATTTATTATGGCATGTATATCTGGTCAGAACTCATTTTACTACAGAGCCAAGCTAGAGCCTACAGCTAATAGTATAGCACAGGTTCAAGATTGAATGTGACAGTTTAATTTAATTATACAAGGTGTTGAGCTTAATACCATTTGGCTCATGTAGCTTGAATGGAACAATGACTAAGATGATTCTAATTGATTCCCACATTACTGAGGATTTCAACATGACAATATCCATTGATTTCTATGGAGTCACTTCTTTGAAACTTAAAGGATGCAAATGTTTATGTAAAATGCAATCTAAATATTTGGCACCAAAACATTCATGTTTCATAGACAAAATTCAATTTGTAACTTCTAATTCCACCATCCATAACTCTGATTTTTCCCGCAGAGATTGGTAGGGATAACACAATGATGACCAAAACAGTTAGATTTATTACATCCGTGACTATTAGAACCTTTATCAAGCAGTTTTCTTTTGGGGGATCCCCGGGTTAGGGGGGGGGAGATGAGAATGCAAATAGACAAATCCATAAGTTGTCGATAATGGTGGACTATGACTTGGTAGAAAAACAAATACATCAATATAATTTACCTGTTAAAAGATCCCAGAGACCAAAAATTATCAGAAACTTCACTTTCTGATGAAAGAGATGTGCACTCTGATCTCCTATCTATCAACTGTGACAAAATTTGTTAATGAATGAATGAATACAATGTACCATAAGGTAGGATACACAGTGAACAAGTTAGAAAACGATATTCTTAAAGGTATAATTCCAGTAAATAAAGTCGTATATTGTCACTCACATTGTCCTTGTGGCCAACAAGGAACCTCATGTCATAAATATTGTCATTGTCATTGTCATTCCTCGGTTGCTCATTCATGGATGCAGTTAAATCAAGCAATACATCCAATGCCTAGAAAATCATTTAAACAGTAAGTAATATAAAAACAAACATAAAATTTTATTGATTATTATAGCACTCCAAAAATTAATAAATAGATGCAAAAGAAGTTACCGCAACTTCAGTGCTATCCATTTGAATTAAATGTGTTGATGAAAATAGAAGTATAATATGAACAGATACACCAAATAACTAATTGAAACTGAATATTTCTCGCTCAATCCAGCATCCAATGCAAGAATAAACAATAAAAAGGAGAGAATTAAAACAGAAATATCGCATCTATATGTTCATACGGATTCTCCTTTAATCTGAGATAATAAGCAGAGTCAAGATTTTAATATGAATAAGAAAAAAAGTAATTTAAAATTTGAGTTCCTCTACAACCCCCAATTTGGTGGAATATAACATAGGATGAAGAGTGGTTTCAGGGTTGATCAAACCCTTCTATACCTCTGATCCGTTGCTGCTTTAAGAACCAAAAACAAAAAACAGAAAAACAAAACAAGAGTTTGCCTCTAAACCCTGCCCATCCCCCTCAAAATGGAACTTGCAAGCATGATATAGATAAATAGGAGATATAATCCCTCAAAGAATCAGGGACAACCATCGTGGTCTAAATATGTGCACACTTACCATGAAAAAACAGCAAACGAGAATGATTTTAAATGAAGTCCAATTTCAGATTGTCATCGTACCTTTTCAATATCATATCCACATTGACCTGCAAGCCGGGAAAACGCTACAAGGTCAAGAGTTAAATATACAACAGCATAAACAATAATCAGCAACAAAAAGAGGTAACCCCAACAAAAAAACACCAACAACAAACAATGATAAAATAGATGAAAATTTAGATACAACCGTTAAAGTTACAATATTGAAACCAAAATTTATAACGTTTCACTGACAGAAGCAGCTACACAATCATGGAGCTACAAAGATAGCTATTAAATACTAAAAACAAAATCTTTTGGATCCATTTCGGAACATTCAACATCAACTACATATAGAGGAATGCATAAGATTTGATAATAGCAAAATAAGAAACGGAATGAGTTCCCCAAAATTGTTTATATGTTCCTCTCTCCACCATAACCCACTAACAAAAACAGACCAAACCAATGCATTTTTCTAGTATCTTAACAAACAAAGAAAAAGAAAATAAATAAGCTGAAAATAAAAAATCACAAATAAATAAAACAATGTACTCACAGAAAACATCCCTAACAACACCTAAGTTAAGGTCAGAATCATTTCCAAGCATTGAACAAAGGAACTGTTCTGCCTTGTCCTTATCAACAACACCGTTATTTTCAAACCCTTTGTTCTTATTCTTGTTCCTCCTCACATATTCCTTCCCTATAACCGTCGAAACCGTTCCAGTAGCAGCAATCACCTTCTTCTTCTGTCTACTATTTCCCTTGAAGCACCCCACATCTTCACCATAACCTACATCCACAAAACCTTCGGAGGAACCCGAAGTTGAACCCAAATCGGAAACACCGCCACCGCCACCGGAGGACGAAGACGAAGTTGATGAAGAGCACACCGAAGAAGGATCATACACCAAACCCTTCTTCCTTAAGATCTCCGAAGCCCTTTCGGGATCTTCCTCCATGGATGATAAATTGAAAGAGTTAACGAGATCGTCCAAAACGGTGATCTGGTTGCCCTCTGGTTGTTGTGGCTGTTCCTCTTCTTCGGATTGAAGAGGTTCCTTCTTCTTCTCGTCGAGCTTCTTCGGCGAAGATTTCTTCTTCCTCCTCCTCGTGTTCTTCATGGGAGAAAAACAGATCTGGTGAGAAGCGAAAGGAGGAAGAAGGTTTTAGAAGAAGCTGAAAGGATTCAGGAGGGAGCTGAGATTTTGATGAACAAACGGTTGATTGTTTTCAATGGAGACTTTTGTTGGTTCGGCTTTGAAGAGAGAGAATCTGAGCTTTGAAACCAAATACCAATAATTACTGGAAGAAAAATAAATAAATAATTGGCATGCATTAATGGGCTAAAAATTTTAGATATGGAAGTATAATAAATAATATATCTTAGCATTGTAATTTTTTGTGTTTTTTAAAATTGTGGGAGGTATACAAATCAAAAATTTTGAGATAAAAAATCGGACGGTCTTATCTATATTTTTTAAAAATTGGACGATCTTTGTACTCTCTAAATTAAATCATCTCACATTTTAAAAAAGTACCAAAATAAATTATAATTCAAAAAAATAACATTATTAATCTAATATTAAAAATAAAAATGTTGCATTAATTAATTAGTAGGGGGCTAATTGTGTTTAATATTAGGGGTTGTTTGAGTGCTATTTTCGAAAAATATTTTTTAAATGATATTTTTTAAAAGATTTTTTATAAAAGTAAAAGTAATTTTATGTTTGAATATCTCATGTAAAAATATCTTTTTATTTATTAATTATGTTTAGATAAAATAAAATAAAAATACTAATTTATTTATTTATTATGTGAAAAAAAAAATTTAAATAAAAAAGATCTTTTAAAAATAGATGTAAATTGTAGTTTCTTAAAAAAATTTTCTAATACTTTTATTTTTATTATTAAAAATTTGTCAAATATATTTTAAAATAAAAAAAATTTTTTTCATGAAAAAATATCTTTCCTTATTAATTTAATATCTATCGTTGTGATATAACCGTGTGTTTTTCTGATATCTTGAAGACATGAAAAAAATAAACATTGTGAACGATTTATAAAAGACAATGAAAAATCTTAATAATGTGAACAATGGTTTGGATATTTAACCCAATACATATAAAAAAACAAAAAATATTCTACAAATTACTTAAATCAAAAAGTCTATTCAATTATTTTAAAAAAAATAACCATTTCAAACCCTAATTTACTAAAACATTTCACTTCAACATCCTCTGCTTTTCCAACCGGTTGTCGCCCCATTTTTATCAATAATTATCCCACTCTACCGTTACTGATTTGCTTGCCACACGTCGTTTCTGGCGTTGTTCACCTATAGTGAAAATAACCATCCACTTAAAGATAAAAATAATCATCTGCATATCTAATGAATTGAATATCTAACATATTTTAATTGTATATAACTAACCAAATTTAATCAAAATAATCATTTACGTAATAATTAAAATAACAATCTGTATACCTACTAAAATGTTCATTCTAAACTGGCTATTAAAATAGTTTCACTGCACCACGACTATAGTTGATGAAGTGATAATGGAATTAAATTAAACTAATGAATAAATGGTATGTATATAGTAAGATCTAATAATCAATATCCAAAGTAGTTAAATAATTCTATTGTTGGAATTTATGGTGAAACATAATTTTGAAAGATTAGGGATGACGAAAGCAATACTATTGTGAAGCATAATGCTCAAATTACGAAAGAAACTAACATATTTAGATCCGAATAATAAGAAGAGCGTGGTGGTGTCATTGGTGAGAAGAAGGTTGAAGGAATGGAAGAAAGCAAAGTCGGTTCGAAAGAGAGGCGCGAAAACAGCGGCAGCAACGTTAGGCTGAGTGTCGGAGGGCGAGGCGCGTCGGCTGACCGACGGAGGTGAGGGTGGTGTCGGTTGGAGGATGCGGCAGTATCGATTTGGCCGGCGAAAAATTCAGTCGCAAGTTGAAGACCGGAAAAGATGACGGCAAGTTTTGGAGGTGTACTGGTTTAAATGCTAATCTTAATTTTTCAAATTTTAAAATTTGAAATTAAATAATTAATTAATAATCTAATTTTTAAGAGAAAGTACAGGGAGCCAATAGAATATTTTTACAATATATACAATGGAAGTTTAAAGAGTATTAGAGATATAATCATTAGTGTTACTTTTTCCATCAGTTGAAGATTTTGGGATGAGTGGTATCATGACATGGTATTAGAGCTCTAGATTCGAAAGGTCTTCATCGTACATATTGTACACTTAGACCATTAGCTCTCTAGCAGTACTCAATTTTTAATTATAAATTTACCTTTTTTTTAATTTATTGTACAGATTGTACACACAAAAAATTCTTAGAAATGCTATTATTATAAAAGAGGAAAACCTAAAAAGCCTTGGGGATAGTAAATATAAATACTAGTAATTTTTATTTTAAAAATGTTTGGTTTGTTTTATTTAATATTTATTAATTATTACGACAATTAATAAATCTTAAATAAGATAATTTTTTTATATTTTTTATCTTTTTAATATTACCCTTTTTATTTATTGATTTATAGACACTTTATACAAAGCACAAAATCAAATTCTCAACACACGGAAGAAAATAGTTAAAATAGCTTGTTAAAATTTAATTATTAGTCAAATTAATTTTCTAAGCTTTCACTCAATTAAACTAGGTTTTTAATTATTTATATTCCATTATTTTTCATTTAATTGTATTTATACTGGTTAAAAATTCTCATGAAATTATAAACTTGTTTGGATGATTTTTTTTAAATACTTTTTTAGGTATTTTTTAAATTAAAAAATAAAAGTAATTTAATGATTAAATATCTTATGAAAAAGTATTTTTTATCAATTAATTATATTTGAGTATAATAATATAAAAATATTTATTTATTTATTATATTAAAATATTTCTTTTAAAAAACATAAAAAAAAAATTTTCAATCTTTTTTATTTTTCTAATTTTTTATTTTATTTAAAAAATTTATCAAACACATTAAAATTTTTTGAAAAATATATTAAAAATGATTTTTTTCTTCTCTCTTAAAATTTATTTGGGTGAACTTTAAAAAAGATGTTTTGTTAAATATTTTTTTAATTTTTTTTAAAAAAAGTAATTTTATATTTAAAAATCGCATGTAAATTTTTTTTATTTATCAATTATATTTGGTATAATAATATAAAAGTATTTTTATTTATTTATTGTATAAAAAATATTTTTTAAAAAAAATATAAATTATAGTCTCTAAAAAAATTATTTTTTTAATATTTTTATTTTTACTATTAAAATTTATCGAATACACTAAAAATAAAAAATTATTAAAAAAAATCTTTTGTCAAAAACTTAACAATACTCCAATAAGCTCTTAATGATACACAACAAAGCACCAAGTATATTTTAAATCTTCTATCATGAGATTTTAAAAGGATAATTTACACAACTAAATAATTTAAAGTTTAATATTACTCAAATGCAACAAATAAAAAATGATTAAATTTAGGTCCTGTTTTTAATCTATAAAAACCGTTACAACTTGCTATTATGCATGGTGCCTTACCTAAAAAATTGAAGAAAAGCATAAATAGCTAATGTGAAAAGAGATTTATGTACAAAATTCATGCATGTATAAACCGCTATAGCAAGTTATTTAATGAAAAAATGAAAATATATCATAAACTCGGATGGACATGTAGTTTACGCACAAAACCTAATCCTCTACAAAGAAAATATATTCATAATTGCTCTATGAATACCAATAAACCAAGAATATGAAAAGTGATTCGTTTGTAAAAATTTATGTTCTATAAAAAGGGTTTGACCAGTAGATAATAAGGGTTTGATCATGACAAATTGAAACTTAGTTGGTAACTTTTTGGATGAGATTTTTTTAACCAAAATATAATAATATATAATACTTTAATTATGAAGAGAAGATAAACATTTAAAAAAATCTTTTGTAATTATATATATAGTGTAATTTTCAAAAATTTTCGTAATGACAATACTGGAGAGAATTTTAGAGAATTCTATCTTATTTGATTACCTTTTATGGTTTTTCAACTGAAATTTAAATTTTAAAGATAAAAATTCTTATTTTTAACAATTATTAAAACAACATTTTATAAAGAATGTATGATTATTTCTTTGTGCTTTGTACAATTTATAAAAAGTGTGAAATAAAACTTTAGATGATGTCATTAAGAATGTATGAGTGAAATGGTTGTATATTTTAGTCATGTTTGCATGAATTTGATATTAGACTCTTGGAAAATTTTAAAGTGTATTGGTATATTGGTATTTCAGGAATTTTTAACGGTTGATTTTAATTATAAAAAATATATATAATATATATAATTAATATTAACGATTAAAATTTACTAAAATATCGATATATCAGTATACTTAAAAGTTTTATAGATTTTGTTGTTATTAAAAATACAAGTGAGTTCAACTATTAAATTAAACAATTTGTTTATTTATATATACAAGTAAAACTATTAAATTAAAGAATTTGTTTATTTATATATATGGTGTAATTTTAAAAAATGTTGGTAATCACGATGCTGAAGAGAATTTTATAGAATTCTATCTTGTTTTATTACATTTTGTGGTTTCTGATTGAAATTTAAAAATGAACATTTTTATTTTCAACAATTATTAAAACGACATTTTATAAAGAATGTATGATTATTTCTTTGTGCTTTGTACATGTCATTAAAAATGTATGAGTGAAGTAGTTGTATATTTTAATCAGGTCTGTATGAACTTGATATTAGTCTTTGTTTTTTTTTTTTTTTTGTTATTAAAAATACAAGTACACCTACTAAATTAAAGAATTTGTTTATTTGTGTAGTTGAAAGAAACACTTCTCCAAAAGCAAAAACAGTAGAAAAAGAATTATATTTAGATATATTTATATAAATACTTTTTATTTAACTACAGAATAGTTTATTGTTTTGATACGATAAATATATAAATATTTTTTATATATAAAACTATAACTATGGGCCGGGCATGGAGAAAAAAAAAACTTTATACAAATCACTTTTCATATTCTTGTTTTATTGGTACCGTCATTAGTATTTAACTAATATTTTTATTTGTAATAACACTATAAAAATATAATTTTTTTAAATTACGATCCACTTTATTCTAATAGTATAGATTATGTATGACACAAAAATTTTATAGAATCAAACTATTTTTACAAAAAAAATTGTAAATTGATAAATATCTCCGACTAAAAAGATTAAAGTCTCTGTAGATAAAAAATTAAATAATAAAATTTGTAGTTATTATTTTTATATGAAAAAGTCTAATTTTTTATTAATAATTAATTTTAATATTCATTATCTAAAATTTAAAACAATTTAACACGTATACTTTTATATTTAATTAGGTGTTAAGTCTGTTGCACAAATTAATATAAATAATTAATTTTTATACTTGCTATTTAAAAAATAATATTTTTTTTCTCGGTGTATATAAAAATATAATTAGATATTAGCATAAAAAATCATATTGATAGTTATAAAATTAACTCAAAATTAAATTTTTTTAAACAATTGAATCTTGATTCTAACTTTTAATTATAACATTAGTATTCTCTCCAAATTATATGTAATAAATATTTGAAAGAAGAGAAATAAAAATATAGATTAGAAAGATAAGCGGTCAAAAATTTAAAACTAAATAAAAAACTAAAAAATATGTATATAATAATATTATTTTTTATTTTAATTATATTATTTTGTTATTTTTGTTTTCTGTAAATAAAAAAATAGAGAACGAGAGAAAATAGAGAGAAAGATACAGATGAAAAATGAGAGTGAGAGTTTGTTAATTTAAAAAAAAATATATTTTAATTGTAACAAAAAATATTGGATGACATATTTTAGTTTGTCAAATTACTAATATAAAATATAAAATATATATAGAGTGAAAATGGTAGAGAGAAATAGAAAAATGGACAGAGGTAGATGAGAGAATTTAGGAAGGGGGTTTATTAATTTTAGAAAAAATATTTTCTCTCAATTTTAATAAGAGAGTGTCATATGACATATTTAGTTATTAAATTAGATAGTAATATATGATATATAATACATAATATAAGTATATTTTAATTTTAATTTTAATTTTAATATAATTAAAGAATGTCATATTGCACATTTTAATTGTCAAATTTGTAATTAGTCATTAATAATGATATATAAAAGAAATAGAATAGTTGAAAGAACTAGAGAGATAAAGAAAAGAAGAGGAAAGAAGGAATAATTCTTTAATTTTAGAAGAAAATATTTGATTTCAATTATAATGAAAAAGTAATATATGATACATTTTAATTATAAAATTAATAAAAAAATTTCTTAATTTAACAAAAAATAAAATTTTAATTATAATAAAAAAATAACATATGATATATTTTAATTATAAAATTAATAATATAATACAACCATTAATGTTTATAAAATTGCTATACATAATAGAAGATTATGTTTTGTACGTAAAATTTTATAAATTTTATAAATTGCTATACATTAATGTTTATAAATTTTATAGAACCATTAATGTTTTTGCATGTATTTGTTTTGTACATAAAATTTTGTTGACAACTATGAAATATGGATATTTTGTTGAGTTATTATATTTGTGTGTTGGATATATTTTAGATATGATATTGATTAATACATTTATTTGATATATGTGTTTAATTGTGTCTTAATAAGAAATAAAAAAATATTTTTGGATACATTTAAACACACCTAAATACCATAACGTATTAATATATCTAGTCTTATTTTTAACATATATTTTTAAAATAAATTTAAATATAGTATATATATTATTTATTAAAATAAAAAATATTTTAAATACGTTATATAATTAAAATAAGACATTAAAAATAATTAAAAAATAATTTATATTTTAATATTAATAAAATATTAAAATATTATTATGATTATTTAAAAAATACTTTATATTTTATACGTATACATATCTTTATGTCTTATAAAATTTTAAAATTTATGTACAGATATTTGTCATATTGTGTTCGATATCTATGTCAATATTGTGCATCATAAATTAACAAAAACGATTTATGCTTTTCTTCATTTTTCAGATAAATTGCGATCCAGAATAGTGGTTTACATACAATTTTTAAAAATTTTAAAGATTGTAGCAGTTTTTATAGATTAAAAGCATATTCAAGGGTAACCATTTTTGCATTTGTTGTATTTATATAATATTAAATTCTAAATTATTTAATTGCGTAAATTATCTTTTTAAAACCCTTCACAAATTTGCAATACACGCTTAACATAAATTAAAATCCTCACAAAATTAAATTGTTTAAATTTCTGTGAGTAGTATTTTAAAACCCCCACACTTAAATCAGAATTTAAATGAAAGAGGGAAAACAAAACCAATGCAATGGAAAAAGGAACAAAATAAATGGTTAGATCCTTTATAGAGCGAGAATAATGGTGAAAAATATGAGAATAAGAATAGTAAAAAAACAAATAAAAATAAAACATTTTTTATTTATTGTAAACAAAATTTTCAAGAACTGTAAACACAATTTTTTTAATAGGATTTTGACATTAATATTGTATAAAATAAAATATTTTTCAGATAAGAATTAAAGTCTTATTATTGTTCAATCTATTTTTTTATTTTTAAAATAGATAATTTTTTATTTATAAAAATAAACTCAGTAAATTAAAACAGCAGTGTTAGAAAAATTTGAATATGCAATATTTTCTTTTGAACTTTTTTGTTATTTCATATAAATTAATATTATATATTAAATATATTTATTCAACTCAAAATTAATCTTGTATATTTTCTTTTGACTTTTGAGTTTTGACCCATTAATATTATATAATTTACTTTTGGTAACTAATCTCGTATAATTTTGAGATATCTGTGAAAATGATTAATTACCAAAAATAAATTATCGATAAGTTATTCATTTTTAGATTATTTTATGAGTAAAATTTTTTTTTTTCAAATTTCACTTGTTAGTTAAACTAAATTTTAAATTTTCATTTAATTTAATTAATCTTCTATTTTTTCAATATCAATCATATTTGTTTTTAGAGTATTTTTAATGTTAATTATAATTATAATTTTATTTTAAATTTTATAAAATAATATATAAATATTTATGAGACCCTATCTCATAAATAATATTTTTATTTGTTCTTAAAATAATTAAAATATTTATGAGAGTAATGTTTGATTAGATTGTCTGTATAAGATTGTGTTTAAAAAGAAAAGAGAGAAAAAAAGAAGAGCAGAAATTCTTTAATAACTTTGTTTTATTTTATTTTTTTCAAATGTTCAACTCGTACACACAACTTAAAAAATTAGAAAAAACAATTTGCACAAAAAAAATAGTTAAAAATTCATTAAATCACAATAATTGTCACTTTTAAGCAAAAAAAATTAACTCAAACAACAAATAAATTTGTATAACTAATAAATTTAGAATAATTTTAAATTTGGAGACGACACAAATCTAAGGATCACTTTAAATATTAATTTTATAAATTAATTAAAAAATTTAGAAAACTAACTACATTACGAATCAATTCAAATTAATTTTTTATATTTTTAATTCTAAAATTCAAAAAATTAAAAGAGATGGACTTGTTTTTTTTTAATAATAAATTTTTTATTTTAAAATTAGTTAACTTTAATTGATTATAACCCTAATTGGTTTTCTAACAGAACCGATTAATTAATCGTAGAATTTCTTAACTAATATATAAATGATTAACTTAACGGATATAAAAATTCCATTGTTTCTATGGAATTTTCATGGCCACGAATTCCAAAAGGCTATTAATAATGTGGGACCAATTTGGAGACATTGGTGGGTGGTGCTGCCTTAGTGTATGGTGATCATTTTGATTCTTGTCTTTTGTATGTCTCTTGTTCCTCTTTATTATTGGCTGAGGAAAGAGACCGCATAACTAACCTGAGCAAAAAATAAAGGATTTATCCATCTTTTATTTTAAGAGCACATTTGTTACCGTAAAATTAAGAAGGTTAAATTTAATAGTATTTATATAATTTTTTGGAGTATCTAAAAATATTTTAAAAAATTTTAAAATATTCTAAAAAGTTTTGGAATATTTTAAAAAATTTTAAAAGATTTTAAAAAGTCATAAAATATTCTATAAAAATCTTAATGTATATAGAAGTATGAAAAGTAGTATAAAATAATCTAGAAGTATTTAGAAAGTTGTGGTAGAATAAATATTTATAATGAAGATTCTAGATGATTAATCTAGATTGTTGATTAGATTTAATCCTAACCATCTATTAAAGAAGTGGATGGCTATAAATAGGAGGTGAGAATTAGAATTTAAGTGTGTGAGACATTTGTAACAAATACTTAAATAATAAAGTGTTATTTCCATCAAAACTTCATTTCTCTTGTGTTCTCTTCTGTTCTTAGTTTTCTTGCTAAGTATTGAGGATTAGGCTGACTTGATCTTAACTCAAGAGGTTAAGTAAGTTTGAGTGACAGTACGGTAGCGTTGGAGTATGTCTAAGGCTATGACAATTTGGCATCAGAGCAAGGTTCGAGAGAGAACACAAGTGGTTTATGGGTATGACTTCTAGTGTAACCATGGACCATGTTGAGTATCAAAGAGGAAGTGATGCTACTCCTTCTCAACGGGGAGGCAAAAAAATCTGTTCTTCAAGTGAGCCTAAAGGTAAGTTAAGGACTATAACTTCTTAGAAGAGAGAGTTTCTATGTTGGAAAATGTCCTATCCTTTATGGATGAGCACTTCCAAAGGATAGAACATGACAAGGAGACCCTCGAGACTCACGTGTTAGGAGAACTAGATGCTTTCAAAGAAAGCATGCTCCAAATCGAAGAGAAGCTTGAGAATTCCTTGAAGTTATTTGAGGAAGTTCGAGTTTGGTTCGAGAAGGCAAAATCTCGACCTACCATTATAAGGGAGACGACAAAAATTGATCTTGCAAAGTCAAAGGAGTTCAAGGGTGTGAGGGACGCTCGAGAGGTGGACAACTTCCTATGACATATAGAGAGGTACTTTGAAGGCCAAGGGATGGTCGAAGAAGTAATAAAGATACATACTGCAGCTCTCTACCTTTTTGATAATGTTGCTTTATAGTGGAGGAGAAAATGCGCAGATATAGAAAATGGTACTTGCAATATAGTCACATGGGAAGATTTCAAAAGAGAATTGAAAAGACAATTCTTCTCTGAAAATGTGGTTTATGAAGCAAGGAAGAAGTTGAGGGAGTTGAAACACAAGAGTATGATTAACGACTATGTAAGGGAGTTCACTACTCTTACGCTTCAAATCCCCAACTTAGCATCAAAGAATGCATTGTTCTTCTTCATTAATGGACTCTAACCTTGGACAAAGCAAGAACTACAAAGAAGAAATGTTAAGGATGTCGATGAAGCTATCGTGGTGGCCGAATCACTCACTAGGTATCATAGGAGAGACTCTAAACACAAGTCTTCCTCCAAGCCTAGTTCTACTAAAGGTGAAAGAGATAAGGGGAAGAGTTTCTCAACCAAAAAGGAGGAAAAATACTCTTCAAAGAAAGAGTACGAAAAAAAGAAGGCTTTCGTACCCAAAGGCGGATGCTTCGTGTGCAAAGAACTACACAAAATGAAGGACTTTCCTAAGATAGGGACTATGGCATCTATCGCTGAGGAACGAGAGGTTCAATCTCAAGTAACCGAGTGTGTTGGATGTATCCAACTCATGAATGTTATGAAGGGTAAAGAGACAAGCACCGCAGAAATGAAATACTTGATGTATATCAAAGCCTTTTATCAATGAAAATCCATTATGAATACGATCGACACTAGTGCTACACACAACTTCATTACACTTGACGAAGTAAAGAGGCTTGGGTTGAAAATCACCGAAAAGAATGGCTGATTCAAACTTGTGAATACCAAAGGTGAACCCCTTAAGGAAGTAGCAAAAGGGGTTGAGATGACTCTTAGTTTTTATAAGGGTCTTGTAGATTTCTCAGTAGCACCAATGAACGATTTCAAAATAGTTATCGGGCTCGATTTGCAAAGGAAGGCAAATATAATACCTATGCCATACTATAACATAGTATGTGTCATGGAGAAGAGGTCTCCATGCATAGTCCTTACAGTCTCTAAAATTGGAGGACTACCGATGCTTTCTACTATGCAACTCAAGAAAGGGTTCAAAAAGGGGGAGATGATATCTTTAGCTCTACTACAAGAGGAGTCAACATCCGAAGGAGAAGTTGTTTCCCCTAAAATTAAGGAAGTCCTTAAAAAAATAAGGATGTGATGTCTCCCGAATTGCCAAAACAACTACTACCTAGGAGGAAGGTGGACCACAAGATTGAATTAGAGTTAGGAGCGAAATCGCTTGTCTCAGCACCATACAGGATGGCAGCCATTTTCATGGTCGAAGATGATATTTTGCATACCATCAAGGAAGGGTTGTATCATGATCCATTAGCCAAAAAATTGGTGGAATTAGCTAGAGAAGGTAAGACCAAATGATTTTGGCTAAAAGATGACCTTCTCTACACCAAAGAAAGAAGACTATACGTCCCTAAATGAAAAAATTTAAGGATAAAGCTAGTGAAAGAATGCCACGACACCAAATGAGTTGGTCATCAAGGCTACAAAGGACCTTGGCATTTATTGAATCTTCCTATTATTTGCCTCAAATGAGGGATGAAATAGAGAGTTATGTGAAGACTTGTCTTGTGTGCCAACAAGATAAGATTGAAAACATGACACCAAGTGGATTGTTGGAACTTCTGCCACTGCCAAAGCGACCATGAAAAAGTGTCTTTAGATTTCATCTCTGCCTTACCAAATTTCGAGGGGTTTGAATCTATTCTTGTGATAGTAGATCGATTTTCAAAGTATACTACCTTTATACCTGTCCCTACTGACTACACTGTAGAGAAAGCAGCACTACTATTTTTCAAGAATGTAGTAAAGTACTGGGGATTGCCTAAGAATATCATTAGTGATCGGGATCTACTATTCATAGGATGACTATGGACAGAGTTATTCAAACTCTTTAGGTCGGAGCTTCATTTCTCAACAAGCTTCCATTCTCAAACCAATGGTCAGATTAAGAGAGTGAATGCCTTATTCGAGTGTTACTTGAGGCATTTCGTAAGCGCTAATCAGAAGGATTGGACAAAATTCCTAGACATTGCTCAGTTCTCATACAATTTACAAAGGAGTGAGTCCACAGAAAAGAGTCCATTCGAGATTGTAACTGAACAACAGCTGCTTATACCCCACTCTCTTTCTTCTTCTTACTCAGAGAAGAGCCTTGAATCTTATCATATGATCAAGTCATGAGAAAAACAAGTATATGTCACTCGTTCTTACCTCGACAAAGCTGCAAAGAGGATAAAAAAATGAGCATATAAGAAGAGGAGGCATGCAAGCTATCAAGTGGGAGATAAGCTACGTAATGATTAGATTTCTTCCACAACAATCCAAAGCCTTTCGCAAGGTTCATAAGGGCTTATTTCGCAAATACGAAATGTCATTTAAGATCATTGGACGTGTTGGGGAGGTTGCTTACAAAGTACAACTCCCTCCCTCTATGAAGATCTACTCGGTCTTCCATGTGAATATGCTTAAATCATATCATGAAGACCAAGATGAACCGAGTAGATGTGACTCGTGTCGAGCTCCGCCTGTGGTGATTAGATCCTTTGATAAAGAAATCGAAGAGATCTTAGCTAATCACATCATGCGACGAAAAGGAATGCCATCAAGTATCAAATACTTGATTAAGTGGAAAGAACTCACGATAACCAAAGCTAACTGGGAAGCTCGTGAAGATCTGTGATAATTTCAAAAACACCTAGAGCGCTATCATTAACAGAACGCACGAGGACATCTGCGCATTAGGTGGAGGAAAATGTCACGGTAAATTTGAGAAGGTTAGATTTAACGGTATTTGTATAATTTGCTGGAGTATTTGAGAACACTCTAAATGGTTCCAAAACGTTTTAAAATGTTCTAAAAGGTCTCAGAATACCTTAGAAAGTTCTAGAAAATTCTAGAAGGTCATAGAGTATTCTATAAGAGTCTTGATGTATATAAAAGTATGAAAAGTAATATGGAATAATTTAGAACCATTTAGAAAGTTGTGGTAGAATAGATATTTGCAATGAAGGTTCTAGATAATTAATCTGGACCGTTGATTATATTTAATCCTAATCATTTATTAAGGAGGTGGATGACTATAAATAGGTGAGAGTTAGAGTTTGAGTATATGAGTTATTTGTAACAAACACTTGAGTAATAAAGTGTTATTTCTACCAAAATTTCCTTTCTCATGTGTTCTCTTGTGTTTTTAACTTTCTTGCTAAGTACTGAGGGTTAGACTGACTTGGTCTTAATTCAAAAGTTTGAGTAAGTCCGAGTGCCAACACGGTAGAGTCGAAGTGTGTCCAAGGCCGTGATAACATGCTAATTACAGATTAATTTTTTATTAAAAATATAAAAATATAAAAATATAAAATTTTAATATATTTATATTTTTTATTAAATAAAAAATTTAAAATCTTTTACTACTAATAAATTTATCATATACTCTTAAAATACATATTAGCTAAATTAAAAAAAAAAAACAATAATAAAGATGCTCAAAATAAAAGATAATTCCGTTTAGATAAACTACACTTATAGTTTAAAAATAAATTAGATTGGATTAAATTTATTGATTTTTTAAGTTAATCTAACATAATTCAAGTTATACCATTGCACCAAATACAAATATTATATTAGTATCCTTTTTATTAATATTAGTCACTCGCGGGGGAATTAGGAATGAGCGAAACCTCAATAAAAATAAGAATATAATTCATTTTTTTTAAATTAAGAAATTTAGTTTGGATGATTTTTTTCTTTTTTAATGTGTAAAAGTATATCTATTAACTAAACTCAAAGAATTGTCAAAGATTCAAATGCGTGCGTGTAAACTCTTAAAAGTAAGGTAGAAACTCACCTGCAGTCGACAGTCGACTGCAGGTGAAGTTGCTTTTGGATCGTTGACACGTGTTATTGTATGGTTTAAAAAAAATCGATTTATTTTATATAAATGGTTTATTTAAAAAAACCAGTTTGAATAGATCAAATAACTATTTTTAAAATAATTTAAATTCTTTCTGCGTGTTATTCCTAAATTCCTAACAGATGAATTTGATATGTTCTTTTTCTTCATTCATATTGACCAATTTTTCTTTAAATTTATCTGAAATTTTTTTATTTAATTTTTGTTAAATATATGTATACAAATTGTTTGAAAAAGTAAAATTTAGTATTCTGAAAAAAACAATATTCACAGTTTTTTTTATAAGAATGGCATAAATGATATCATCTGTCCTTTTTTTTGTGTCTCTGTTTCTATTTTCTTGATGAGTTTTGTTTTGTTTCCATAACTTACATTCTCAGTTGCTTTTAAATTAAGCTGTAAACAGATTTTAAATTAAGCTGTAAAAATATGTTCAATTGCAAATTTATCGTTAAATTAAATTTTATGGTAATCAATCAATTAACTTTTATTTTACTAATAAACTATTTTCATGCAAATTATTGTTGATTTTTCAATATTATTCTATAAATAAATTATTTTTTTAAGATAATAAGACTATAATTTACTTGTCTAGAAATTATGATTTCACTGTCATGCACGTTTTTGTGTTTTTACTTATCAACTAGAATTTATTTTTTAATAAAATTAGAATTTATTTTTAATAAAACAAAAGTATCTAATCAAAATATTAATATTGAACATAATATTATTAATTTTGTCTACAACAAAAATTTTTAATAAATTTTTTCAAAATAAAATTGATTCAAAAATAGAGAAAAAAAAAGAACAACTAATGAAAATATTTATTTTGACATTGCCATCAAGAATAGGATAGCCATAGAAAAAATTCAACCAAATAAAAAGGACCTAACTCATACAATTAAACTACCATCATATCATCACAATAAACTATAACATCACCAACTAAAGAGACATATAACAAATATGAAAGAAATCATGCCAAAATTTCAACAATGCTCATGCTATCAACTTGTCTACGTTATACCATAATTACATTATTGTCTTCCATCACATGAAATTGTCATGAATTATCTTGGCATTTATGATCCTGAACATCAAAATGGTGTGATGACATAAATATGTATGTATTTATTAAATAATTTTCATCATTCACAGAGGAATGAATAAAAACATAAATTAAGAAATACATTTGAAATAATAAATTTGATTAAGAAATATAAATAAAAGGAACATACCTAATTGAAAGTTTCATATTAGTTTTGAAAAAGGGATTGAAAGAGAACAAATTTTACGTGCGAAACGAAGAAGAAGGGAACAAAAGTAACTGTTTGGTCTAATTCAAACCGATTTTTTTAAATAAACTATTTATATAAAATAAACCGATTTTTTTTAAACCATATAGTTGAAATCGACTGCACGTGAGTTTCCACCTAAAAGTAATTATGAAATAACTACTGTCAAAACTAAAAAGTCAAACTTTTCTTATCCGTTCTTTAATCATTCAGTTATAATATTTTTTGTATTTATTGTGTAATATATATAATGCAACTGGAGTGGAGTGGATCTGAAATCCTCCAAAAGCTTAGTGGCTGCATCAAAGTCCCAAGATCTCTCCTGGGTTGGTATTATTGTATTAAATAATCTTATTTCTTGTCATCCACAGGACCTATATTATACATGCTACGTGGTTGATGAATTTTTTGCCTTCTAGAATATGCTCCGTTCTACTTCTATGGATAAACTTCCAAAAGTATAACACGTTTAAAAATCTTTCACTATCTGATCTTTAAGTTAGTTTTAGATTAGATGTGAATAGAAATGAACGGAGCATTGGATAAGTTATATGCTACTTGAGCACCAGTTAATTTACACTCTTACCGTTATAAGTAAAGTTTAAGATATTTACTATATAGACTAACCTTATATTTATTGTTATTCCACATATTCAGTAAATAAAAAAAGTGAATTAATACTTATTGATACACCATATATATATATATATAAAATCAGAAGAAAATTAAAAGACGAGTGGGAACCAATTTGGGATCAGCTGAGCATTTTCCTTAACATCAAGATAATAACTCCCAATACACATTCCAATGATTCCATAACTACGAACGGAAGTTACACAGTTGCCTCATTCAATAAAAAACTCATTCGTCATTCGTTTTGCATGAACATCCTTGATTAGCTATACATTCACGTAAAGATATTGAGAAGCTAAGGCAAAGCAGAAACTATGCATAGTATCTACAAACAAGTTACGTCTTTCTTAATGGAGAATCTGATCCAACCTTTGACACCAAAGAACATGATTTCTATTTTCCTCACGCAACTCAAAATACTAAACAAAAAATTACTTATAGTTAACATAACCATTAAAAATATAACTAAAATCTCAGAGAATAAGAAACATAGCTAACCTAGCAGATTGCATGACAAATCCTTTGCCACTAGTTGGTTATTATTGTACAATCTACAAATCGACATTCCCTTAACAAATATCTTGTGTGCCAATAAGTTATAGCTCAAATAGTATAGTCTCCCCATACTCATCTAAGAGATTGCGGATTCGAGTTCCCCTATCTTCAATAAAAAATAAAATAAAAAGATATCTTGTGCTGGTAAAAATTGAAGGGACTTGGGTTTTCCCACACTTCAAATTCTTTAGAAGTTCTTATGAAGTAGATTATCCCACAAAAAAAAAAAGTGATTCTTGGCATCAATGCATAATTTAGTTTTTCAAAATCATACTGCGAAAGGCTTGCCCTCTTTAGTTACACGTCTTCAAACACTAGTTTCAGTTTTTTGAACTTGTGGCAGCTCTTCGATACATTGACTTAACAATTAATTGAGTTGGAAATTACATACTAGCCGTCGTAGCAGTGTTTAAGAAGTCAATTCACACACTATTCCCTATCCTAAATATCAATTGCAGTTGCAAAAATATCAAATCCAAAGTATTGTGGAAAGGATAAGGAGCTGCATTGAATATTTCTTTGCTAGAATGTTCAATAATTTATATGCACATATTTAATAACAGGCATTAGAAGATTGGCAAATGCCAAAATTATGTCATACAATCATTCAAACCATAGAGTGCATTAAGGCTTGTCTCAAAGAAGTCTAACAAGAGGGAGACAAAGGGAGGTTACGTAGATTATTTACCATCTGATAATTATCTCAGAGAAGGTTCACGTAGATGATTCAACAGCAAAGATTATCAATCTGAACGGATTCCACCCATGAAAGTCCTTGGATCAGGACAATTTCCACTGAACTGAGCTTGCGAAAAATCAAAACCTGGGTTCTGCAAAAGGCACGACAATAATCATGAGGGTCTGAGGTAGCAATCATCCCACTAAATCCTAAACAATGTTATGGACATACCGGATTAATGATTATCATAAATTTATAAGCTGTCTAACACAATTTCATTATCCATTTCCTTTTATCTTGGGTATGAATTTGGCCATAGATGGACAAACTCATAAAACATATTGTAATTCAATATATAATAGACCTTTTATTTTCTTTTTGAAATCAAGCCAACAGGCTGAACAATATGTATCCTTTTAATAATATAAATGCAAAGTTCCAGATACCAAGAACCTCGGAAATCATATCAATAATGCACAACAAAATCTTAATTAGTTCATGTATGAATTATCAGCCAAATTCAGAATATGTATCCTTCAAAAAGTCTTAAGAGGACATATTAACAGCTCAATGCAAGATAACCTTTAAATAAAGGTTTTAGTTTGTGAGAACAAGATAAATCAGATTGCTACCTCAACTTGCCATATAGCATCAGTGTGGAAAATAATCAAATACATCCCAAAAAGTAGAAAGTCTTAAGAGGTAAGAAATTTCTATCATATTGTCAACTGTGTCTACCAAGTTCTTGCTCTTAAAGGCACAACTCTGTCACATCTTATTCTACAACTCGCTAAAAGAAAGTTTGGAAGTCATCAGGTAGGTAACCAATCAAATTCCAGCACATGAAAAGAAGGAAGCTAACCTCTTCTTGAAATCTCTGCAGCATGAGACGCTTCTGTTCAAGATCGGTGGCGTAAGGGTCTAACTGACCCTGGCCAAGAATGGGGGAAGCCCATGTCTGCCCTTTATCTCTCTTCTGAAGTGTTATGTGCATTATGCCATCCTCTACACACCGAATCCCAAAAAACATCATCAAAGAATAAACATCTCAGTTTCTTATATATGCAATTTCATTTCCTCAATTCTAAGCCCAAGTTAACATTGTTGGGAAAAGTAGGAAAAGCTAACCAATTTTTGAACCCTCCAAAACAGGATTAAGAAAATCAATAAAGGAAATCAATAAATCAATTTTAACCAAAAAAAGAAAGCAGTAATAACAACAGTAGAGGAAAGTTTAAACCTTTACCTAGTGTCCAAAATGAAGAATCTGTCTTCACCGGGCAGGTAAGATCGTGCTACAAAATGATCAATGGCAAAGATAAAAAATAGTGTGTGATGAATATAGAATAATAAAAGGATGAAAAAAGGGTGGGGAACTTTTGGATTACATTGAGATATGGTGGATTGCCTTTGATGCCAACTTCAACATGCTTGGATTGAATCTTGCAGTAGAATTGCTTAGAATGAACATTGGGAGGTAAACTGATGTAAATATTAACCTCTTCTAGCGTTTGATCCCACTCAAACACCTTTTGACCTAAATTGAAAAATGAGTTCGATTCATGCTAATTTAAAGAATACACAAGAAACAAATTGGTAAAAAGGGAGATGAAAGTTACCATCGTGGACGAAGTTGTGACGCTTCTCGGGGGCTAATTTCTCCGCCATCTTTTCCAAGGTTTCCAGGCACACACCTTATTATTCTTCTTTTTGTTTGATCTGTGTGACAAAATCCCAACTCAAATTTCAGTGCAACTGAAAAATAAAACCAATTAAGAAAAGGTGTGTTTGCTTCTGCTTTTCCCGAAAGAAAAACCAGCCTCACATATTTAAACAGAGTAGCTAAAATCCATTTTCATTTCTTTCTCAACTATATATAAAGATAAAAGTAGTAAAAGTACTTTCCTGATACTCCAATCACACATTATACATAAACAATTTAACATATACATAAACAATTTAACATGGCATATCAACATTTTTTACCCATATACAACCAATTAAACCACTCAGTCAAAAGTCAAAACAACCAAAGAAATCATAATAATAATGAGGGAAGTATGAACATAATAGCAAATGAAATGAGCTCGAAAAGTGCCTTCTGCATAACCTCAACCATGAAAGAAAAGATGAACATGGATTATCTATCTAACCCAGCAGCAACACAAAACAAAATAGAAATGAGATGCAAGGAAAAGAAGCATAACCAAAATTCAAGAAGTGATAATCAAGTAAGTGTTCAGATCACAATTGGACGATTGGGAATTAGGAATTTTACGAACCGAACCCTAATTTGATAGAGAAATTCAGAATTTTCTAGTAAAAAAGAAGAAGAGGGATTTGGAAACTGAGCAGAATGACAATGCAGCATCATACTCTTACGCGAATTCTGGCGAATATCAGCATTGAGTGGGAATCCCCTCCCAACCAAGTATTGGATGATTTGATTTGACGCAAGGTTTTGAAACTCGGGCCGGTCATAAAACCCAGACCGCCCATCGAACTATTCTGTCTTACCATTAATTCAGATCAATCGACTCAATCAGAATTCAACCGGTTCAATTCTCACGTATGATGTATCTCATGTAAATAAAAAGCAAGCCGTAAGATTGAATAATTTGATCATAATTTAGAACAGCAACAACTCAAAAACACAGCAACAGCAAGGCAGAAAAATACAAACACCAACATGAATAACTCAAAAACAGAGAATGCAGCAGATTAAAGAAGCCAAAACCAACAAGAAATGGTTACTTGGGAAGTTTGGATACGAACCAGAAACCGAAGGGAGGCAGGGAGGCGACGACGTGAGGAGGCCAAGACGGGAAGCAGGATAGAGGGCGGAAGGGACGGCGGCGGAAGCGTCGGCTCGGATCAGACCGAAAGGAGCGCGAGAGGGCAGAGATAGAGATGAGAGGGGAGGAGAGGAGAAAGGGTTCACGGTTGGTGCGGCTGGGTAAAGGATTCTTTTTGTACCCAATGACCTCGTTTTGAGGTCCAACCGGTTTTTCATTTTGGAAAGCTTTCAAACACCGCCGGTTCTCGGGATGGGCTGGTTCTCCGGTATACAAAATTTTGCAACGGTTCTTTAACAAAGTCAGCAAGTCAGGGGTTAAGCAAATGGTCGAACCAGAGTGAGATCGGTTCAAGTTTTCCAGTTGGTCCAGTCTGGTAAACATTAATTTGAGCTTTTTTTTTCTATTAGATACATCAAACAACCTCCAATCCTATCCTAGTTATCACAAATTCGTCCACACTATGTAGTATGTACTCACATATATTTATGGGTTTTATCCACTTGGCTATTGCTAGGATTTAAATTTGAGTGCAATATATAAAAAAATACCATATGTTGCCACTCAACTAAATTTTAGTTTTTTTTTAAATGAATTAGATCATTTCTAATTTTGGATGTTACATTATAAATTCACACACACAATACACTCACATATCTAATGTTTTTGAAAGTTTTTATTTACTACTTGACATTGCCAAAATTTAATATACTATCTCAATTAGACCTCTACTCCCCCTCAACCAAAACCTTAGTTGCTAATTTGAGTTGACCTCAGATGAGGCAGAAGGTGAAGTGAGTAGTGACGCCCCAAATGCACCAATGCAGTTGTGGTTTTCTTTTTGGACTGGCAGTAATGTTTGTGTGTTGTATTTGCATTGGGCGAACTGGAACATTTTCTTGTTTTCACTTTTTGTCGTCATTCTAGCTACACTTGTGTGTTTTTTCTTCTTGGGTCAATAGTTATGTAGTTTTTTGGGTTCTTTACTTGTACGTTTTTGGGACTTGGATTCTCTCCCATATTCAAAAACAAACAGGTGAAAAGACATCGGTTTGCTGTGAAAATAGATAAGGATACGGTTATTGAAGTAGAGATTAATGTTATTTTTCGAGGCATGGAAATAGTTTGGGAGAAGGAGATCAAAAAGCTTATTGTTAAATCTAATTCCAAAAGTGCTATTGAGATGATTAATACATATTATTAGATGGACTCCTTAGCCATAGCTGGAGAATCAAACTGAGATATGTCTACTGAAAATCAATCAAGTAGCTGATGGACTAGCCAACCTCATTTTATACTCAAGTCAATATGAAGCCTATTATAAACAATCCCCGGCCAAATTGTCTTGCTGGTTTTAGCTAATTGTAATAGAACGTATTTTTCTAGAGCTTGCTAATTTTTTTCTTTTTCGGCCTTAGGGCCTCCTTTGTAAAAAAAAAAAAAGGTTAAAAAAGTATATTTCAACTATTAAAAAAAATCTTGACAAACGAAAACTATGAAAAAAATTATAGAATTAACTAACATATGATTTTAGAAAAGGACACAATAAATTTATCACTGCTAGAATTCTAGAAAGTTTTAAATATTTTCATTTAATAAATATAAAATAAGTGCATTAAGAACTTAAATTTTTTATATTTTTAATGAAATTTTTTTTTGTTTTATAATCCTAACATGTGCCTTAAGAATACATAATAGATAAACCTAAAATTATACAGGGTACTTTTATTAGAAAAAGTTCAATAATATCATTTGATTTACGTAGTCGACTTCACTTAGTAAGACAAGACTTTTTTGTTATTGTTGTATTTTTTATTTGAAAAACTCTTAGGAGACAATAATTTTTAATATTTTTTGTTATTATTTGATTAGTATAAATACCAAATTATTTTTAATAAATAAATTTTACTAATCCATATGTGTAAACTTCAAAAAATATAGATGCAAACCATATTAATTCATGTGTGCAAACTCGTAAATATTGTGCTAACTCTAATAAATATAAATACAAATTATATACTTTTTGTATGTATAATCTCTGTAAATATAAATATAAATTATTATTGATTAAAAATAATAATATTTATTGACGATATAACATTCCTCATCTCATTATTATATAAAAAAGTATATTTCCATTATATTATGCGATGTTTAAACTCAAATAAATCTAATCAAAACTCAAATTGAAAACCAAATCTATATATTGTTTGAAAGAGTGGAAGGAGCTTCCAAGCTTTATGAGTTTGGGAGAGACTACTTTCTCAAAGATCACGTATCAAGCCGCGAGAGCAATTTATAAAAACATTCTGATACTTAACTTAGTTGAGTGTCTCTAGATTTTTGTGTGTGATTGTACTTACTCTTGTTTTGAGATGCCTCTCTCTTTTATAGAGCTTTTTAGCTGGTTACTCATGTGGTGACATTAATCGCATGAATTGGTGCCGTAATTTGGTTTGTTATGTTAATGTGTAACATAACGTTTTTGTTTCTACTAACCTTCATAAATCCTTTAATTGGAAGAAATTTGAGGTATTGCCTTTACTAGGATGTGATGTTCTTTATTTCAGGTGGAATCTAAGGTTGCTCGATCTTTTTCCCTTTTTTCTCATGACTTGTTTGTTGGGATGATGGTGTTTTTAATGGAGTTTTTGACGAAATCATCTTAAAATTTTATATAAAAAAAAAACTAAGTAACTAATAGCAAAACAAATCTGCATCATAACAGCAATAACAATCAACAATGAACAAAGTTCATAATCAGCAAAATTTTTGCAAATTCATATTCATAAACTAATTCAAAAAATAATTCAATCACTGCCATATTTATTTTTAATCAGTTCATAAATCAATTAACAATAAAATTTACAGCAATAATACTAATGAATCAACCTGAATTTTTTTTTAAAGTTAGAAATGTGACTCGAACCTACAACCTCTAAATGAGTATAGAGAGATTATATGTCATTTGAGTTATAATTAATTGACAAATTTAAATTTTTTTTTTAATATCGTGAGAGAATATAAAATCATTCTCTTTTTATTCATAAATGCACAAATTAATGATAAAATTATATAAATATTTGTGTATAAATACAGACTTTTTTAAAAAGAAGAATATTGTATGCATTAATTTTAATATATATATATATATATATATTAATATTAAAAGTGATGAATGAAAATAAAAAAGTTGTCTTTATATAAATAAAAATATATGATAAAAATCTACAGAAAAAATGCTGCAAGGATTTTTTTTTAATATTTCGAAAAGGGTAATCGTAAATCCCTTTAAAATATCGAGTATGGACTAAAAATATAAAAAACAAAATTGGATATTATATAAAAAATATATACATATCATGTCATGTATGCCTATATAAGAACACCTTATTGAGTTGCTTGGGAATTGGGCAATGTTAGTGAAGTTAGTTATTTGGTGAAGCACGTTAATATATAATAATATTATTTAAACTTTTTGCAACGGGCATGGGGCACAACCTGCCGGCTTAGTTTGGAACTCAACACGCCTTGATGCCTCCACCTATTTCCAATATCCAAGTGAATATGGTCAAAATATATACCATGATTTAGAAGGGGAAAAGGGCCATAATCTTCTAACAGAAATTATGATATTTGTTACATAAAATGAGGTACTAATGTGATTTAATTAATTTATTAATTTAAGAGTTAATATCATGGTCTTTTTTTAATTTTATTACAGTAGTTAGTATTGCAATTGTAGTAGACAAATTGTAGTGCAACGTAAATAATAAAATGGCTATATGATATATCATAATAAACTACAATAGACCCAAATTAAAATTGTAGAATAGATTAAAACGAATTTGGATCCTCTTAATTTTAGATTTTTCCATAAAATAAATGATAATAAATTATACTTTATTCTCTAAAATAAATTTAAAATTTAAAAAATTCAAATCCGATTAAAACACACACCACAATGAATATATTACACATTACAACTGACGCAATAGTTAGTCTAACCTGTTTGAATTATTGGTTCATAAATTTAAATGTTGTTTTGTACCTATAGTAATCTGTTAAAACATAAAACATAAAATTATTGACTCATTAAATTTATAATATTAAAAAATTTTAAAAGTTAAAACTAAATTCTAACTACTATATTGTTGGAATTCAACCAAGACGAAACACAAGCACATGTTATTATATTAGGGTAAAGGATGAAATTCGTCTTCAAAAGATTATTTTTTTAAATTTGTTCTTAAAATTTTTTTAATTAAATTTATCCTTTAAAATTTTAAATTAATCATATTAATCTTTCTATTTTTATTTTATTGACGGTGCAAAAATTTGTTAATATGACACATTAAGTGATACTACAACATACATAGGAGTCTTAATTAACTATTAACATGATAAATTTATGGAATTAGATCAAATCAAAACCTAATTAAAGGGAGAACTTAAAACATTGAAAATTTTTAATTTGGGGTTAATTTGATCCCATTTCATAAATTTATCATGTTAACTGCCAATTATGACTACTAGGTGTGTGTTATGGTGTCACTTAACAAATTTTGACGTCATTAGCAACGGAAGTGACAAAATAACTAAAATGACTAATTTAAAATCTTTAAAAGATGAATTTGATTAAAAAAAATCTTTTAAAGATTAATTTAGAGAATAAATATTCTGTCGAAAACTAATTTGACCATCTCCTCTATTATATTATTTAGTTAAATGGTTTCTCAATCATAAAAGTAGTTATTTGTAGCGGTCCTTGAAGAACTCAATAAAATAACACTGTGTCACACTCATGTCTCTTATCTTGTTAACAACCAGCATCTGAATTCTAATCTCACTTGAACCACAAGCATTATTACAATTTCAATTTCACAAACACCAATTGCCAGCCCAGAAACACTCCTCAAAAGAATAGCAATAGGGACACACCCAACTTGATAATCCTTATTGTTAGGACAGTTAGAGAAAGTCCACATTATTATTATTATTATTATTCTGACCCCATTCACATTATTCATTCATTGCTATAAAATGGTTGAGTTTGTATTGAAAATACACCACACTACCCTCTTCCAAATTATCCCAATCACAAAATATGGCAAATGATGGTGATGCTAATAGAAATGTTGCAATCATATTTGGGGTCACTGGGCTTGTTGGGAGGGAACTAGCTAGGAGATTGCTTCTAGAACCTTCTTCTTCTAATTGGAAGGTCTATGGCATAGCTAGAAACATTGTTCTTGATGAGTCACTTCCAAATTATCCCTCTTACCATTTCATTTCTTGCAATTTGTTGAACCCTTTGGAGACTCAAAAGAAGCTTTCATGTCTTCATGATGTGACTCATGTGTTTTGGGTCACATGGGCAAGTCAATTCCCATTAGAGACACAAGAGAGTTGTGAGATCAACAAGGTAATGATGTCAAATGCTTTGAGTTCTTTGTTCCCAAATGCAAAGAATCTAAAGCATGTTTCACTCCAAACAGGGACAAAGCACTATATTTCACTTCAGGGTCCATTTGATAATACTAATAATAATAAGAAGTTCTATTATTACCATGAAGAGTTTCCAAGAATTTGTAAATGTTTTAACTTTTATTACACACTTGAGGATCTTCTTATGGAGAAATTGAATGGTACTAAGGTATCTTGGTCTGTTCATAGGCCTGGTTTATTGTTGGGGAGTTCTATTAGGTCATTTTACAATTTCATGGGTAGTTTATGTGTTTATGGTGCAATTTGTAAGCATTTGAATCTCCCTTTTGTGTTTGGTGGGACCAAGAAATGTTGGGAGGAGAATTACATTGATGGGTCAGATGCTAGGCTTGTAGCTGATCAACACATTTGGGCAGCAACAAAATGTGAAGGCTTTTTCACAAATGGAGGAGAAGCTTTTAATTCAATTAATGGGTTTAGTTTCACTTGGAAAGAGATGTGGCCAATTATTGGTAAGAAGCTTGGTGTTTATGTTCCACAAGAGATGTTTGTTGAGAACTTCTTGTTTTCTAGGGCTATGGCTGAGAAGCAACATGTTTGGGAGGAGATTGTGATGGAAAATGGGTTGGTCCAAACAAGTATTGATAATTTGGCTAATTGGGAATTTCTTGATGCTTTGTTTAGGTTCCCTTTGAAGCTTTTGGGGAGTAGAGATAAAGTTGATAGGCTTGGTTTTGGTGCTAGGTATAAGACATTGAATTCAATATTGTATTGGATCGATTGCATGAGAGACGAGAAGCTTATTCCCTAGGAATTAGTATAAGTGTTTATGGAGTAATTAAGTGGATTATGCTTATGTTATTATGAGTAATTAGTGAAATGTTATTTTTTTAATGATAAAAATTCACATACAGTTTCTTTTATATAAAATCGATTATTAAATATTTTAATATATTTGACTAAATTATAATTTAATAATTTTCAATTTTTGACATAAAAACAATTGCATGCGAATTATCACTTTTGTTAATATTATGATTCTAAGAGAAAATTGCAAATAATCCTCTAATACAGTAGTTAATGCGTAAAAATAATTATTCCTTTCATTAATGTAGTTTTATTTGCCAATTAATTTTTTGTAGTAGAGTAACTTTAAAAGATAGGGAAAGTATGAAGAACCAATGGAATATTTATACAATATGTACAATGAAGGTTTATAGAGTATTAGAAATATAATTATTAGTATTACCTTTTTTCATCGGTCAAAGCTTTTGGGATGAATGATATCATGACATGGTATTAGAGCGTTAGATTTAAAAGGTCAAGAGTTCGATTTTTGGTGAACCCTCCCTAGCGGATCTAAAAGATGAGTTGGTACAAAATCTTTTTTAAATCATTTGATATCATATGGTGTGGAACATGTAAGCAAAAGTTTAATGGAATTATTTGCATTTTTTGTTTCTAGATACAATTCACATTGATACTTTCTAAATACTTTAGCTTTGACTTCAAAATTGGATATCTCTTTTGTGAAGATGGAGACAATCACGTAGCACAACAAAATAGGTTTCCATTTTTTATTATTAATTAATAATAAGTGGCAGGGTGTTCTATCTTCTATGCATGTGATGGTTGAGTTTGACCACCACAATTCAATAATATATATACACCTTCTTTTGCACAACAATGTTCCCTGGCTGTGTGATTTTTCTATGGAGATAACCCTCCTCTTTATTTTTGGTGATATCCTACTAGCATAATTAAAAGATAAATAAATGAATACTATAGAAGCACTTGAATCACAAGGTGCATTAGACTAATGAGATATACATACAAGTAGTATTTTATTTATTTTTATTTAGCCATTCTATTATTATAAGGCCCATGGCCAATTAAACCAACACGGCAGAAGATTTCCCACCAGCACTATCTCAACAATAATATAGGCAATCTACACCAAATCAATGAGACTTAATATCTACAAATTCAATATATAGTTTTGTGAGCTTACTAGTCCACTTAATTAAGAAGACAGGTATTTGTTTCTTAATTAAGAAGAAGGATATAATATTATTTCTTAAATAAACAATTAATAGTGTGTATATATATATTGACAAGTGCTCAAATTAAATTAAATTGGTTTAGTAGTTAGTTCATTAGTCTACTTAAATATGTATCGGGAATTTAAATTTCATATTGTGCATGCAGCAACCTATTAACTAGCGACAAGCCTTTAAATGGAATTCGGCATGGATTAATTAAACAAAAAAAAAACTAACTTATTTTTTTAATTTTTTAATTTTTCATCTTTTTAATGTGTTTTTTAATAATTTGTATATTTGAAATTTTACTCTCAAGACTAGTTTCAAGTAGTGTTGTTTGTAGAGGGTAGAGCATACCTAGCACCTCATTATTCTCAGCATACCATCCAATTTACAACTCATTCAAAGTCAAACTTTGATTAGCTTCGATTAGGAATGAAGGCATGATCTGTATTCTTTCTACCCTCATTGAACCTCTTCACTTTTTTTTTGGTGGATAGATTGGACAACTCAATCTTAGATTACACAATACACCCACTCACACACACTAAAGGTTCTATCACTACCCAGCTGTAGCTGGAATTCGAACCTGTGAACCTCTTCACTTCAAGTTAGGAGAATGATTCCCTACAATATCCTATCTTTAGCCCACACCGGAGCTTCTTCTCACGAGTTGTTATGGGCCTCCATTTATTGGGCTTCTTCTTCTGACACTTCTTCCTCACTAATTGGGTTAGCAGCAATCTCTGCCTCTCCCATTGGGTTTCGGGATTATTGGACAAGGTGAAGAACGGTAAACTTTAAGGGGCTAAAATTGGGTAAAATTTGAATGATCAAATTGGGTCCTTATATCAAGATCAAAAAAAAAAAAAATCCTTTCTTTATATGTCAAATTTAAGGATTTGGATCCTCTAAAGTTTGAATTTCACTTTAGAGAGTAAAGTGTGATCTCTCATCATTGATTTCATAGGTAGGACCAAGAATAAATATGAAAGAGAAATTATTCAAACGTAAAAAATCACACTTTACTCTCTAAAGTGAAATTCAAACTTTAGAGGATTCAAATCGATTCAAATCCCAAATTTAAAATATAAAAGTTGTTGGTTTAAGAACCCATGATACTCATGGTAGTATGTGTGAGTGTGTTGTATGTGTGTGTGAAATGGGTGTCCGGGTTCAAATTCCAGCTGAGGATGGTTGTTGGTTTAAGAACCCATGATACCCATGGTAGTGTGTGTGAGTGTGTTGTATGTGTGTGTGAAACATGGGTGTAATGCTTAGGATTGGGGGCTGTTCAATCCACTTGATCAATTTATTATTTTTAACTAACATTTTTTTTATTAGCTCAATTTTTTTAATCTAATAATTCAACATTATAATTTTAGTCCACACTTTTAAATATTAAATATTACTGTTAACTGTGAGTAGGAGTATTTATGGATCAGATCGTATCCACAAATTTACGATAAATATCTGCATCCAATCCGAAAATTGCGGATACGATCCGATTCGCAGTCTGATCGAATCGGATAGGATCCTATCCGCACTTTTTACGGATCGAATCACAAATATCAATTCTACATTCGCGTATCCACAGATTTGTACAATAATAATTAAGAAAAGTAAATATATATATGGCATTATATTTACTTGTATGTTTTAGTTAGTAGTTATTATTTATATATTATTTTATTTTATTTTTGTTATTTAAAAAATTAATTATAAATATTTTAGAAATAAATAAATTTAAAAGTGTGAAAGAAATATTTTTATTAAATTTCTTTTACATAAAAATATGATTAAAAAGAGAATGTTCAATTATGCGGATATACTCATATCCGATCCGATACGATCCGCAAATGTGCGGATAGAATCTGACACTAAAAAACGCGGATATCATATCCGATTCAATCCAATTAAAATTGTGCAGATCGAATAAGATTTTCGGTCATATTCGATTTGCGTACACCCCTAACTACGAGTCAAAAATAATAAATTATATTAGTATTTTAATATATTTCTAAACTTTTCTTACAAACTAAGAAATTAATAGATAGTAGATACTTGATAACAAAGAAAAATCAAATTAACCGTATATTAAAAACCAAAATAGACTTGTTAAGAATTATTTATTTATGATGAAATTAATTGATTAAGGGAACAAGCAACTCTCGCCTTTATGATACGGATACATCATACATGGGACCTTCCTTTTTCGATACTTAATCAGTTCATTAAGCAACCCAAACTTAACAAAAAAAAAAAAGAGAGAATACATGTGAGATTATTCATTTTTAGCATATAATTTATATAAAAATATTATATGCATTCAAAAATTAATTATCAAATTAATTATTATATATTTATGTAATTGTAAAAGGGAGATATATATAACATGGATAATCAGATATTTAATAAAAGATTCCTTTATGAGTAAAATTAAATTGAATGTATACGATATATTTTTAAATAAATAAATATAACAAAACCAGCGAGTGAAAAATGAAAAATCCGTCAAAGTTCAGTCATTACTCATATCAAATTCAAAAGTCAAAACATTATCGATAAGCAAATCTAGAAATATCTTCTCCCTTTTTTACCCTATATTTTTGGGATAAACACAAACACATCTAAGTTGATCTCCTAATCAATGCTGTTTAATTAACAAAAGAACAAATCGCTACGTCAAACAAGCAAAGCAAAGTACAAAAAGTCAAAAAGTCTCGAATGGATAAAGTTAGGGGCAAAATTGTCTTTTCACGAATACCGAAATCCAGTTTAGCAAAACCATTAGCTACCGAGGCAGAGGCGGAAAGAGAAAACTGTGAAACTGTCACTGTCACACTCACTCTCATATTGCTGCATAAATTCTCTCATATCAATTATTTTTCTCATGCAAAAGATTTTCCGGGAAAAACATAAATTTTCTTATTATGGGAAAGTGCTCCTTTCAGGATTCCCTCAAAACTTTGGAAGCTGATATTCAGTATGCTAATACACTGTAAGTCTCTTTCTCTCAATTATTCAAATCTCCGTTTTTGTGTGATCCTAGTACTAAATTCAAATCTTGTTTGAATGATAATTTAGCTTTATACGGTGCTTCGTAATAATGCCGTGGTGATTGAGTCACATACTTTTTGTCTAGAATTGAATGTTCGGTTCGCTCTTAAATAAAAATAAAAATTCTGCAGTTATCTGCTAGCCTACCATGTGTTTGATACATTACCTTTGTTGAAAATTCGGATAACATTCTTCAGTATGCAATATTTTCCTGAAAACTTTTTTGGGGTCTTCCTGCTACCATTCATGTTCTTTTTTAGCAGAGTTCTAGATTTATTTTTCATGTGCTTTTTGTTCTTTTTTTCTTGTTTGAATTCAGGGCATTAAGTAATCCAAGGGATAAAGATGGAGGATGCTATCAGATGAGACTATCATACAGTCCAGCAGCCCCCATTTTTCTGTTTCTTGTTCAGTGGGCAGATTTTCGCCTTGCTGCTGCTCTTGGTCTCCTCAGAATCCTAATTTACGTGGTATACATTTATCATTTAATTTCTATGCATTTACTGTATAAAATAATTTTATTCTTTCAATCAATAATAGAAATTCATTAAATTTAGGGTTATAATATATAGGACAGGGTGTATACTTCATCTTAATCTTATATGCGGCTTTAAACCCTTCAATTCAAACTTTAATGGCATTCTAAACCTCTCAATTTGACTCTACTTAACCTTATTCGACTCACAAAAACAAATTTATTTTTCACTCAGATACAATATTTAGTGTTTTCACATTTCATAATATATTGTTAGTAAATTGAATTACTAGTTTAGTGTGCTAAGTACTTATACAAAATAGAGGAATCTGGATTCAAATCTCTACTTGTTCATCATATGTATATTTCCTTTTATGAACATGTACATTATATATTAAGAGTGAAGATTGGGTGAATAGGGTCGGGTTGCTAATTCGCTATGACTGGGTGGAAGCAGGTTGGATACCCACATGTGCGATCACAATCCCTAATAAAAGCTTCTTTCATCCAAAATAATACTTGCTATTATAATTATCTTCGATGTGTAAAAATATTTTAATTAAATCATGTATTTTCTACATTAGTGAAATATAATGCCACACAGCCAGAATAATAGCATAATTCATATACATTTATGCAGAACTGTGGAAGTGGGAAGAATACCATGTCAATATATGAAAGGAAAGCAAGTATTAGGCAATTTTACTGTAAGTAACTTGTGATAAATATTAGTGTGCTCGTTTATGATCTCGAAAATCAGAATATACTACATAGTACATACATATTTGCTGATTTTTTCTATTTGGATGTTCAAACAGCTGTGATATTCCCTGCTTTATTGCAACTCCAGAAAGGGATCACGGATTTGGAGGAAAGAAAACAGAAGGAAATGTATTTGCTTAGGTACCAAAGTAAAAGTGATTTTGAAGAGAAAGGAGGAGAATATGAAATTGACAATGAAAGAGAAGAGGAATGTGGTGTTTGCTTGGAGGTGAAAGGGAAAGTTGTGCTGCCTAATTGCTGCCACACTATGTGTTTGAATTGCTACAGATCTTGGTAAAAAATTATTTTCTTGGTCTTCTATTGTTCATTGAATCTTCCTCAATATTGTTAGATTTCCTATAATAAATAAAGTCGAGAATTTTAACCGAACTAAGATTATCTCACCCAAATTATTTAACTTGAGCTTAATAATTATGTTTATATCTGAATTGTTAAAGTCACATTTGCTTGTTGGGGTTTAAATTTATCTATTTTTCTATGTTGTGTATATATTCTCCATTCAACTTAAAAAAAGAAAGAAATCAGAATAATCATTACCTTTACAAGCACTTCATAGCATCTTTGATATGAATGATAAAAATATTTTTTGTGGCAAAATCTGGTAGGACTAGTCCTTTTTGCGGACCCTGAATTCCTTATGACCTTATCTATCTTTATTTCAAAGACATTGTAACTGTCGATTTAGAAAATAATAAATGAAAAGTCAAGATAGTGATCTCTCAATACAATAAAGTCATGAATGTTATCTAATTGCTTCTTTATGAAAAGCATAATACCATTGAGTCATTGACAAGAATGTTTGCTTTATTACTGCTTTCAGGTGCGTGAGGTCTGAGTCTTGCCCCTTCTGTAGGGATAGCCTAAAGAGAATGGACTCTGGTGACCTTTGGATTTACACAGACAAGAGTGACATTGTTGATCTTGGCACAATTTACAGAGAGAATTCCAAGATGCTATTTCTGTATATAGAGAAGTTGCCCCTTGTAATTCCTGACCCAAGACATGTATCCTATGATCCATTCCTAAGGTGAGAGGGCTGGCTAAAGAATTTTGGAAAAATGTGAATGTAACCTGAAATTTGTAGTTGTACATGTGTTTTAGTCTTTTAGACCATAATTTATTTAATTGTATATAATTTTGATGGCTTGTTGCTATGTATTACCAATTTACCATATTCTGTTGTGCCAACTAAAGCTCTCAGTTGCTTGGGATAGGTTTGGTTTAAAATACAACTTTTATAGAAAGAAAAGAAAAAGAATTTTGCTTCAAAATTTTCAATACATTTTAGATATTTGCTATAATAATAGTAACAAAAACTTGAGAGTTGTGAAAATTTTAGGTATAGAGAACAGAAGTGGGAAGATTTAAGGGAAAGGTTTTGTCTGTTGTATCAATTAGTTGATGTCATCCTAAAATTTTATTTGTAGACTATTGAACCTAAAGTTTTATTAGAAGTGTTCCAAAAATACCAATTAAGGTATTTAATGAAAAATTGATTTTAATATATTTATTAAAAATGTAATATTTTTTATTAATAATAAATTTAACTAATATTCAAAGTAGTTGGCAAATTAAATTTGGGTTATTTAATAAAAGTAATTGTATATTGATGATAATTAGAATTAAAAATTTTGTATCATATTTTAGCATTTTTTTATCGCTCTTATTTTTAAAGTTAATGTATACGTTATAGGGTTTAGTTAAATATGTGTCCTAAAGATACATGATAAAATTACAAATTAAGAAAGTCTTTATAAAAAATGACGTAAAAATTAAATTTTATAAAATATTTAAAATTTTCTATTACTATCAATTTTTAATTTGTGCCTTTAGAAAACAGGTTAGCTAAATTCTAAATTATATATAAATATAAATATTATATATTTAAAATTTTAAATACTTTGATTTCTCAATAAAAATGGTAATTAATTTAAAGGCGGATGCTACCGTGCTAAAGTACCGTGCTGAAGTAAGATTCTTTCAGCACGTATTTAAAGTGACTTGGCATAAAGGGAAGTAGGACGCGTGTGTTGATTGTATTGCACGCATAGACACAACCTGAGGCACTACAGTATTGACAGGAAGGTATTATTCTGGGAGGGTGTAATTACTTCAGCGTAATCAGTAGCTAATGTTGATTAATTATTTGGGTTTGGACTTTTTTGTTGAACAGGAGAATTTTTGGTTGCTATCGTGAGTTGGGGTTTACTGTACTGACCACATGTTATTGGTTCAATAAGTTCAGTATCTTGTTTATATTAAAATGAAGTTGGAGACAGTTAAAGATTAAAATTAGGCCTATCAAGGAATGGATATGCTGGTGTTTTTATTTTTTTTCCTTTTTGTTGTCATGCATCAGATAAAATATGATATAGACAATGCATAAAAAGAGAAAATGGGAAAGCGACAGTAATAAGAATGAGAAGGAAATGAAAAAAAATTACATGTGCTCTTATAAAAGTTGTGGTAATTAAAATTAGTGAGTGTATTAATTTCTTAATTTAAAAAACAAGTGTTTTTGTTAAATTGTGTATGGAAAAAAGGTCATTTTATTTTTAATTCAGTAATGTTAGAATAGGACATTAAATGTTTGGTTAAAAATGTTTTGTCAAAGTAAAAAAAAAAAAACTTGTTTGGATGAATTTTTATAAAATATTTTTTTTTTCAAATGATATCTTTTAAAAAATTTTAGAGAAAAACCCAAAATAGCTCCTGACAATTACCTCGAAAGACAACGAGGTCCTTGACAAAAAAAAAACTCAAATCAGCCCCTGACAATTATCTCGTAAGGACAATGAGACCTCTGTGCCAAAAAAGACAACGAGGTCCTTGACAAAGAAAACTCAAACCGTTCCCTGACAATTATCTCGCAAGGACAACGAGGCCCCTATGCAAAAAAAAATCAATGTTGTTTTTTTGGGCACAGGGGCTAATCAATCCCAAAAAAATATCAGGGATCGGGTTGGGTGTTTTTTTTTCTTGGGGGCCTCGTTGTCCTTTCAAGATGATTGTCAGGGGTCGGATGGGGTATTCACTCAAAATTTTACTAACTTGTGCCCTATTAAGCATACTATAAAAGAAAATATTTTAACAAAATTATTATAAAAATTAATTTTTTTTATGTTTTCAATGCAATAAATACATCAAAAGTATTAAAAAAATTTATTATTATATTTTTAAAATGTGTCTTTAAAGCACAAGTTAGTTAAATCTTTTTTTTAAATATTTTATTAAAAAATAAGGCAATTTTATATTTAGTTATCTCATGTAAAATTATTTTTTTATCTATCAATTATGTTTAAGTACAGCAATATAAAATTATTTATTATATTAAAAATATTTTTGTTTAAGTGAAAAAATAAAAAATATATAAATTGTAATTTCTAAATTTCTTTTTAATATTTTTATTTTTATTATTAAAATTTTTCGTAATAGTGAAGAAGAGAGGGAGACACATTACTGTTCCTATCCTGATCCAACACTAAGGCACAAGTCTAAATAAAAGACCCAATCCAAATATTAGGCCTTCACTCAACACCGACCTCCTCACAAGAAGTCGGACCCAACACAGACTTGTCCTAAGGAAGTCGGGATCGAAGATTAGCTGGCAGATAATCCTTATTCAAATAAGTAACTGCCCCTAAAATCTCTCAACTCACTTCCAGGGGTCATATCTCAACTTCCTTAAGATAAAGGGACGGTTATCCATATAAAAATGTGGAACTACTCCAACAATGGTTATTGGTTCACCACTATAAATACACTGACACCCTCATGTATCTCTAAGTTCCAATACTCTCTAAACTTGCCAAAACTCTTTGCTAACTTAGGCATCGGAGTATCCTTGCAGGTACCACCCTCCATTCGTTCACACACACAAGTCGGACGATAGCTCCCAGACGCGAACCTAGTTGGAGATCCTCTCTTCCAGACGTTTGGGCCAACCTTATCAGTCCAGCCTATTAATCTCCGATTATCCATCGTAACAATGACCAAGAGACAAAAAGTGAAAAACGAACGAGAAATTTAAATTAAAAAAGAATTTATGATATTATCACAATTTAAGATTTAGAATTTAAAATTTATCATTACAGATTAGAATTTATTGTTTAATATTGAGGGTTTATGTTAAGGTTTAGGGTATAATTATATAAATAAAATAAAATATAAATTTTTAATTTAAAATTTAAAATTAAATTTACTTAGTTTGTGAAAATATTTAACTCACACGGAGCAATAAGTTTAAAAATATGGTATTTAAGAAAAAATTCTTCCCCCAATATTTTTAAGGGTTCAATGGTTTTGAATATAATTTTATAAAAAATAAAAAATTCAAAAATTTTTGAAAAATACAGTGAATACACTTTTTTTTTGAGTGGTCTTCCTTAAAATATAATTGTTTTTTGAAGTAATCTTAAATCAATGAAATTATTGTAAATTTTAAATTTTTTATTTAATCAATTGTTTGCTTTATATATAATCAATTGTTTGCTTTAATCAATTGTTGCTTTAAAGAATAAGTGACTAGTGTTATTTTTAAATTAATAATTTCAAATTAAAAAAATTACACAAACATAATGGTATTAATCTTAAAATTAAAAATTTTAAATAAAAAAATTTACGTAGTAGCAATTTATTTTTTCCTGTCATGATCATCATCATTATTATTACTATTTCGGTAAGATAAAGGGGCAGAGCCCGAAGCCCTTTTTATTGTTGTTATTATTTTGAAATGGAACAGCAAAAATTTTAGCCCATAACCACAACCCAGCTCATTCCAACCATGGTATACCAAAACTTCACTTCAGAACAATAAAACCCAACTAACTGATTAGAAGATTATGTGCTGATCAACTGCCTCTAATTAGCCTCGACAATTTCTGTCCCTTCTGCAATTGTCACACAACTTGTCGGGGTCAATGGGAACCAAAACTACACTCGTATCCTCTTGGAGCATCCACGACATTTCTTCAGGTGAGAAAAAAGTTTTACTTCCTCACAGTAGCATGACCCTAATTTAAAATGTTATTAATACGGGAATAAGCTTATCTTCTTAGCACTAAAAAGTTGGGTTGAGCTTGACCAAAGCACGGGTGAGTCTGAGTCATATGGTTAATTACATGCACAAAATTAAATGATATGAAAGATGTGTCATCCATTTATCCATAACGTGTACACAATGACCTTGGATGGATAGGAAGGTGACATTTTAATGCTGTCACTTCTGTCAACCCCACTTGGCAAGATTCCATCCCATTCATGATATTTTGGTGTGCCACTCAAGATAGGTTCATCTGCTTCTGAACCTTCATTTTTCAATGCTCATTTCCTTGTTTTCTTGTTTCAATTGACAATTGACTAGGTAGCAATTAGCATCCTAATTATCTCAATGTTTTAAATTATAAATATTAATATTTATGGTAAATGGGGAAAATGTTTTTGTACATCAAATGTAGACAAAATGGTTAGACATTTTTTTTGTTTATTCTTTGTTTTAATTTTGTTCTTAAAAATTAAAGTTAAAAAAATCTTAACTAAAGAATTTGCTTAGCTTCGAATTTGAGTGTCCATATAACAAATTCGGAATTAGCAATTCATTTAAGTTTTATGATAAAATGGGTATGTGGAATCATTCTAACAATTTAATATATTAATCAAATCAGGAAATTAAAATTAAAGAAGAAAAAACAATTTCTATGTACATTGCTTTGCCCACCAACTTGAATATGCATATAATCTGCATGAGAATGAGGATCATTATTCTCTTGATGAGCATGATCATGAGCATAAGCATACCCTCCATGGCTTTAGATATCAAGGCCTAAATCTTCCTCATCAATGGAGATTCTCAGCAATTTAAGCTTGTTCAAGGCATAGAATATGGGCCACATTGTTGCACTAACCGTACAAAGATTACAAAAATATCAATAATTTGGGCTCCAATCAATCCAAATCCACCTCCAAGTATTAGACCACAAGGTCTTACCACTCCTGTGGCACCTGAATTGTAGGCTTGGATGATTGGATCACAAATTTTTCTTTGGCAAACAACCCTGTAAACAAGAAGCCCCATGTGCCACACCTACCATGCAATTGGGCTACCTCTAATGGGTGGTCATAGTTCATTTTTAATGCCAAGATGTTTAGCCCAATTAAGATCGAGCCGAGACGAACCCACAAATAATGGCAGCCCATGTCTCCACAACTGAGCAGCCAGAGGTAATGGCTACAAACCCACCAAGCAAACCATTGCATACATCCATTACATCCCAGTGGCCGATTAATAATCGTCGGCCGAACAAGGTGACGGTGCTAGCCGTCGATCCGGCCAATGTGGTGTCAAATCAGCCGACGCGTGGGCCTTCTATGATGGATCCCCAAAAGCCCGCAATGGCACCAACCAAATGGACCACTCTCACTCCCAACAAAGTCAATGGCTCATGAGTCCAAGAACAGCTCACTTGACCTTGGACTTGGCCAACCACTGGATGACCAAACCCAATGGGCCACACCTGGGTACACAAACCCACCAAGAAAGAATGAGAAAACAAGATATGCATTAAATTGGCTGAGGCATGTGGTTCAGTGGCATAAGTATTTGCCTCAATCTAAAGCCACACAAGTTCGAATCCTAGCAGTGGCTATGTTAGTGTGTGTGAGTGGATGTGTGAGTGTGTAACTTAGAATTGGAAATTTTTCAATCTATAATCACATGTGCCATTTGGAATGTTGGCTAGAGCAAACAAATTAGTTCCAATGAAAGGATTGGAATTTTCATATGCAAATGCAAATCCAAAAAGGTAGAATGAGATGCTACCAACCACAATATCAACCATATTGGTTAGCATTATGTTCATAGCATTCCTGGCACGTAAGGATCCAGCACATATCATTACAAAGCCAATTTGCATTAAAAGGAAAGGTGGGCAGAGAAAGTAGGTAGATTGTGTTGATAGAATATGTGACACTTTGTTCCCACGAAACCTCCATGAAATTGTGTATTATTGAAAGATGATGAGTGAATGTGTGCATGTGAACTTTGAAATAAGAACTAATTAATCATAACACGCGTGTGATATAGGAATAAGATTTAACTTATGGAGAGGTCCTGAAAGAATATAAGGAATAGGTTGGATAATGAGTATTACGAATCAACGAGGACGTTTGAACAAAATATTGAAGAACGTCTATCAGAAATTGATAAAGAGTATTGGAGGTGGTTTTTTGAATATTGCAATAAACTTGATACAAAGATAACTTATTTTAAATTTGTCAAAAACGGATACCATTTATGTTACATTGATATAGACAAATTTAGTGTGTAACCACTCTTAATTTTTATAGCATAATAAGAGAAGTACAGAAAAAACACTATGAATCGATCAAAATAACTATACACTTATATTAGCAGCTCGAAAAGCTTGGTGAAGCGAAAAAAAGAAGAGGTCATTTATGTTTGATTTCACCTTGAACTGTATTTTTTATTACATTTTCTTTTTTAGGATAGAATATGGTGATGGTATAAACTATACTGTTACCATCGGAACTACAAGGGAGAAAAGATAGGAGAGAAGAGTTATGGAACTTAGTGCACAAATGAAGTAATGGCTCTTATATACATGAAAAAGTTTGAGCCATTGGTGTAAGTATTACGTTGAGATCCTTATGTTGTTTTTCGTTGGTTTTAATTATAAAATTGTGTTGAATATGCTTTAGTTCGTAATTGTTTGTGTTTGTTTATTTATGCTTATAGGAAAAAATTGTGGAGATTGAGCAGCCTGATAAATTCTCTAGAATGTTGTCTAAAAATGATTCGATTCTTCAAGCTCTCGAAAAAGAACGCTCGAATAGAGTGCGTGACATGAGTTTCGTACCGAGTTCGCATTTGTTGGGGGATGGAACTCAAATAGAAAAGACCTAAATGGTGTTGTTTGAATTACAGGCAGAGGTGACAACCAAAAAATTAAGAAATTGAAAAAAAAGGTAGTGGAGAATGAAGTAACAACAGAAAAGATAAAGAGACAAGCAATAGAGAGTGTTCTAAGTTATCTAATTCAACGATAAGGTAGAAAACTACCACCAGACATTACTGTACAGATGAATTTCTTGGAGGGACAAAACAGAAGATAGATATTAAGAGTTGATGTTATTTTATTTGAAGTGCACATTTTTTTAATTTGACTATGCAGCTTTATTAATTAGAGATATAATTTATTGATATTAATATAAATATATTAGTTTGGATAAGAATTATATTTCATAAGTTTTCATCCTCAATTTAAATTTTTAGTCAAAAATTAATAAAAATTTTAATATTAAAAATAACTACCAACAAACAGAAAAAAATATACCTAAAATATCTAAAGAAAAATAAATTAATATATTTTAATTTAAAAATTAGCAGCAATAAATAGTGACGGTTTGTAACCGAAAAAATAGACTAAAAAAATTGCACGATTTTTTGAATAGCTGTAGTTCATAATCACTGAAAATAAAAATTAAAAAAATTAGCACTACCTAATAACGGCGGTCTGTGTTTGTCATAAAACAATATTGTTATCCTGTTTAGACATATTGCGGCAGTTTAAAACCGCTTTTATATAATCTGACGCAAAATATCTTAATAGCGGTGATTATACTCAAGGACGGATTTATGTATAAGGCAGTGGGGGCAACTGCCCCCAGTCAAATTTCAAAAAATAAAGAGTACTTCTTAGTGAAATGTCAAGATTGCCCCCATTATATAATTATTTTTGCCCCCAGCCCAAAGCTCCAGCCCCAAATCCCTAAACTGTTCCCAGTCCCCAGCCCAACTTCTTCTCTCTTTCTCTCCAAATCCCTAACTTTTTCAGCCTCTTCCTTCCAACCTCCAAGCCCCAGAATTACTGCCGCCAGACCAGACCACTACTCTGCATTTCTGCCACTCCGTGGCTCCGCCAGACCGCCAGTGTGGGCTATGTGGCAGTGTCACTAGCTCCCTATCACTCCGCGTTTCTGCTCCTCGCGACTCCGCCGTCTCCGCGACTCTTTGTATCGCTGCGATTCTCCCGCGTGGCTCCGTCTCTGTTGGTTTCTCCTTGCATCACCGCCACGCCGCGCCTAGTGGTCAGGGACGGATTTATGTATAAGGCAGTGGGGGCAACTGCCCCCAGTCAAATTTCAAAAAATAAAGAGTACTTCTTAGTGAAATGTCAAGATTGTCCCTATTATATAATTATTTTTGCCCCCAGCCCAAAGCTCCAGCACCAAATCCCTAAACTGTTCCCAGCCCAAAGCCCCAGCCCCAAATTCCTAAACTGTTCCCAGCCCCCAGCCCAACTTCTTCTCTCTTTCTCTCCAAATCCCTAACTTTTTCAGCCTCTGCCTTCCAACCTCCAAGCCCCAGAATTACTGCCGCCAGACCAGACCACTACTCCGCGTTTCTGCCGCTCCGTGGCTCTGCCAGACCGCCAGTGTGGGCTATGTGGCAGTGTCACTAGCTCCCTGTCACTTCGCGTTTCTGCTCCTCGCGACTCCGCCGTCTCCACGACTCTTTGTATCGCCGTGATTCTCCCGCGTGGCTCCGTCTCTGTTGGTTTCTCCTTGCATCGCCGCCACGCCGCGCCTAGTGGTTCTCACTTCTCAGGTTCTACCTTCTTTTGCGCCACTGCTTATGATTTATGTGGATCTGCTGCTGCGTTTCTCTTATGCATTCCTTCCTTTGGCACTCAGCAATTCGGCATCTGAATCTGCGGTTCTGCCTTCTTCTTCAATGAACATCAATTTCTTCTGGGCTTCTAGAGTTTTGGTTGACTGGTTCTTCTTTTTTATTCTACAATCTTCTTCTCTGTTGCCGCTGGCGCCACACTGCTACTGGGTGTCTGGGTCATCCTCCTGAAGTTTAGTTTGCCTCTTGGTACATGATTGGGAACCCAAATCAACCTTTCAACTTATCAAGAGTGGTAAACAGCAAACAATTCTCAAGTCTACCCTGTAACCAATTAATTATAGCATATGTATATTATAAATAAATAAGCTTTTGGGGTGGTGAATGGCTGAATGGGAATTTAGAATAAAGGAATGGTTTGTGACTGAATAAGAATTAATAGTTAAGAATCAATAGGTCATAGGTCAGGTGGTATTGTGTATTTGTGTTGGTTTTCATATACTTAATTCACTTAGTTGCTTCATTCATTTTTTCGCTAATTTGTTTCATTGTTTGATAAATGAAAATTTCATATAGTTAGTTTAGAAATTGTGAATTTGTGATTGAATTTGTTCTGATGTAATTGATATTTTAGTTTCATTAATTTGTTTGTTAATTATTTTTATGTATTGAGTTATTTTGAATTAGAAATTTGGGATATTATTAGTTGCTAGCTTGCTGTTGTTGTTAATGGATCAATTTTTTATTTATATTTTTATGCTGAACTTCTCAATTTGGGAAGAATTGTAAATTAATTTTATTAATGAATTAATTTAGGTTTATAATTTTAATCTATTAGTGATGGAGAAATATTTCAAAAGAACTTCATCATTGGAGATTGGATCCCACAACAATTCATCGAGCTCTTCTAACAAGAGGAGATTTTTAGAATTTGAAGTAAAGAGTCTCATAGCAGATCCAGGACAACGACCAAAGATTTCAAGTTATCATCCGAATGACAGAGACAAAGTCAGATGCGCGTATTTGCAAAGAGGTCCTTGTCAACCAAGGACTCATGATTTTTCACAAACTGCTTGTGGGTCTTCTTTTCGAAGATTCAATCCTAGTTGGTTTGATGATTATGGCAATTGGTTAGAGTATAGTATATCAAAAGATGCCATTTTTTATCTTTGTTGTTATCTTATGAAACCTGAGAATGAAGGTGGCGATGCTTTTGTAACCAATTGCTTTTCAAATTGGAAAAAAGGAGAGATTACAAACTCATGTTGGGATTCATGATAGTGCTCATAATCAAACTTGGAGAAAATGTGAAGCACTTATGAAGCCAAAACAACACATTAGTGCTGGTATTGAAAAACAATCTGAGCAGGCTAAAAAGAATTATCAAATTCACTTGACAGCCACAATTGATTGTATTAGATTTCTTTTGCGACAAGGATTGGCCTTTCGTGGTAATGATGAGACAGATGATTCTATTAATCAAAGAAATTTTTTGGAACTTCTAAACTTTCTTGCACAACATAATGAAGAGATTGATCGTGCTTTTAAAAATGCTCATGGGAATCTTAAACTAAGAGCTCCCTCAATTCAAAAAGATATTGTAAGAGCGGCTGCAAGTGAAACGACAAAAGCTATTGTAAATGATCTTGGGGATGAATTGTTTGCTGTTTTGGTTGATGAAGCTTGCGATATTTCTATTAAGGAGCAAATGTCTGTTTGTTTAAGGTATGTGAATAAAGAAGGGCAAGTTAGGGAGCATTTTCTTGGTCTTGTTCATGTTTCTAATACTAATGCTTTATCTCTAAAATTATCATTGGAGTCATTATTAGAAACATATAATTTAAGTTTATCAAGAGTACGTGGCCAAGGATATGATGGTGCAAGTAATATGCAAGGAGAATTTAATGGTTTGCAAACTTTGATATTGAAAGAAAATTCTTATGTTTTCTATGTACATTGCTTTGCCCACCAACTTCAGTTAGCTCTTGTAACGGTTGCAAAAAACAAGTTGAAATTGCTTTGCTTTTTAATTTGTTAACTAATTTGTGCAATGTTGTTGGAGCTTCGTGTAAACGAAGAGATATGCTTCATGATAGTCAAATGACTAAGACAATTGAAGCATTACAAAGTGGAAAATTTTCTAGTGGACGTGGGTTGAATCAAGAAATAGCTTTGAAAAGAGCTGGAGATACTAGATGGGGTTCACACTATGGAACTATACTTCGATTAATTTCTTTGTTTCCTTCCGTGGTCAATGTTCTTGAATATGTTGAGGAAGATGAAAATAATTTAGAACAAAGAGTTTAAGCATGTCATTTATTGAATGTCATTCAATCCTTTGAATTCATTTTCAACTTGCACTTGATGAAACATATCTTGGGAGTTACTAATGAATTATCTCAAGCATTACAAAGGAATGATCAAGACATTGTAAATGCTATGACATTGGTTAAAGTGTCTAAGCAACGATTGCAAACTATAAGAGATGATGGTTGGTCTCTTTTACTTGATGAAGTCTCATTGTTTTGTGACAAGCATAATATTACCGTTCCAAAAATGGATGATATATTTGTGTCACAAGGAAGATCAAGACGCAAAGTTCAAAAGATCTCAAATTTGCATCATTTTCAAGTTGAAATATTCTATCAAGTAGTTGATAGACAACTTTAAGAACTCAACAATCGTTTTACAGAGGTGAATACTGATTTGCTTCTTTGTATAGCTTGTCTGAATCCAAGACATTCATTTCTTGCATTTGATAAGGAGAAGTTGATCCAGTTAGCTCAATTCTATCCATTAGAGTTTTCTTCTACTCAACTTTTGGCACTTGATAATCAACATGAGAATTTCATATTAGATGTGCATTCTGATGATCAATTCTCAAACTTAAATGGGATTGGTGCTCTTTCTCAGAAATTGGTTGAGACTCAAAAAAGTATTGTTTATCCATTAGTGTTTCTTCTTTTGAAGTTAGCTTTAGTTTTGCCTGTAGCAACTGCATCAGTTGAAAGAACTTTTTCTGCTATGAACATTATAAAGAGTCGGCTTCGCAACCGTATGGGAGATAAATTTTTAAATAATTGTTTAGTAACTTATATAGAAAGAGAGACATTTGATTGTATTGACAATGAAAAGATTATTCAATCTTTTCAAAATATGAAACCTAGAAGAATGGAATTTTAAATTATTTACTATTGTAAATTATTTTATTGTCTTAATTTGTTAGTTAAATAATTTGAGGAGTAATCATATTTTATAATACTATAATATAATTATAAAATTATTATTATATTTATACTATATATATTTTGCCCCTCACTGATAAAATTTTCTGGATCCATCACTGATTATACCAGTAATTTCTAGAAACTACCGCAATAACTAACTCCGTGCGCTATATATTAAGATTTTACTCTGTTCATATATTAAAATGATTTGGATATGAAACTATTTATATATTTATCAATCATGTTACGTGTACACCAAAATCAACAATCGATATAAAATATATATTGAAATATAAATACATATTAAAAATAAATTAAACTACAAATGTATTTATATACAAATACATTAGTGACTGATTTTGGTATACAAATAATATTTTTGTATATTTATTCTTAATTATTTAGATTAACTTTTTTACTTTAGACCCGCCAACTTTTTTTTCATTTTATTACTTATTTTTTTAGCATATTATCATTTAATTTTCGACACAACATCAGCACATAACCCGCTAGAGAAATAATAATATCACAATAGTAAAATAATATGCCCAGATTATCATTCAGGAAGATCTTATTGAAATTAAAATCCCAAATATAGTGGAATTGTTACATCTTATTTATGAAATATAAGATCCTCATCAACAAAACTTTCTTTTTAATATATATGGTTGAATATATTGTAAAGATCAGACTCCTGATTTTGGTGGTGCGCAAATGCAACCGCAATGTCCACCAAGGCATCCAGGTACGCAAGGCCTTGGTGGAGAAGGTGGGACACTGTGACAAATCAAATGCTTGCAATCTCTATCGTTCCCACATTTCTGAGCCATACCTGACAAATCATTTTATCGTTAATATATAGGAAAAGTTTAGGGACCAGCAGTTTTGTTGAATTTTGGCCAGTATGTAACCAACAGAAGAAGGTGAGCCATTTTACACCATCAAATCATTATTGATGGCTAGTTGATGGCTAACAATCACAAAAATCACACCAATCTCACAGTATTCCTAATTTATATAAAATTAGAAAATAAAATAATAATTTAATCTCCGACCTAAGACAAAGACACATTTTATTTTAAAAGATTTAGTAGTTAATTTTTATATATTTTTTGAAAATATATAAATGTATATAACTATATAAATTGTTTTTATTTGTATGAATATCGAGTAAAAAAATGTTAAAATTGTGTAATAATTTTTTTTTATAAACCAAAAAAAAGTCAAACAAGTCAACCTATTTAATTAGTGTTTTTTTATTTTTTATTTTTTATTTTTTTATTTATAATTTGACTCGCCGTTTTGTTCAAACTCGGTTTGCCTGCTATAGAAGTCAGAAGATATTTCACTTTACCGGGTAAGTTAGCTGGCTTAAGTTTTGAAACGAGCTCGGAGCATTAAATATTAGTAATATTTGTAAAAGTTTTAATCAGTAGAGGTTACAAATTATTAAAAAGGAAAAAAAAAAAAGAATTACAAAAGTTTGGGTTCTAAAAGCCTAAAACACAACAGACTCCCTCCTAATATTCCAATATTTTTATTTAAAAAAAATTACATTATTTTTTATTTTAAACATGACACTTATTACCTTTTGAGATCAATTTAAGCAAAGAATTCATCAAATAACGGTACCATATGCAATCCGTAAATTAACTTTGTATGTATATATATATATATATATATATATATATATATATATATATATATATATATATATATATATATATATATATATATATATATATATATATATATATATATATATATATAAGTTTCTAAAAATTTTTTTATTGAATATTTTTTCGCAACAAATTTTTTGTCACATTTCTAAAAAATTTTCTATTGAATATTTTTTCTCAACAAATTTTTTGTGAAATCAATCTCTAAACTTTTATTTTATTAGACAAGATAGTTTTCATACCAGGCTATTAGTACAAGGACGGATATGAGAATTTAAAAAATTCTTAATGTACTGTTATGTATTTATTAAATAATAATAATGATTAATTTGTTTAATATTTTTTATCAAAATTAATATATTTAACAAACTAAAATATTTTACATTGATTTAATTGATGTTTAAAATTTGTTCAGAAATAAATTGTCTGACTGAAAATTTTTTTACAATGATTTAGGATATTACTCCATATATTATAAATGATACTTATTTTCAAATGGAAGAACTAATAGAAAAATACTAAAAAAGATACTGACATTGATATGATATGGAATATGATAAGGAATATGACACATTAATTTCAATTTTTATAAGACATAAAACACGACTTATATATAAATTATAATAATATTATTGATATTAAAATATAAATTATTTTTTAATTATTTTTAAATTTATCTTAAAAATATATGTTAATAATAAAATTAAATATACTGATTTATAATAATATTTAAATGTGTTTAAATATATTTAATAATTTTTTTATTTTTTATTAAAATATGATTTGACTAAAAAAATACATGTATTAAACAAGTATTAAATGAATATCATATTTAAAATATATGTACTTCGTAGGTAAGAACCAAAGAACGAAAAGTGAAAAAATAAAAAGATTGCTAGCCCTAACAAACTATTAATTCATAGCAATTTTCGAAACAATATGTATAATATTTTAAATTTTAATTTCAAGCATAAATTAGAGAGACAAACGGAAACACTATATTGAAGAAAAGAAAAATAGAGGATGGAAAATACCAGATTGAGATGCTAGGAGAAATAAGAAAAGCAAGCAAGGAAGCACCATCGAAGCTTTTGTCATTTTGAAAGTCTTTTTGAGAAATTTTTGTTTTAATTTAATTGCCTATATGGTATGGTAGAAATTAGAATATAAAACTTGATTGTATATTTATAAGGAAAACTGCATTGATTTTCATTGCAGCAAATGATGCTATGTCAAAGGGCATAATCAATTTTTTTGTCATTTTGAAAGTCTTTTTGAGAAATTTTTGTTTTAATTTAATTGCCTATATGGTATGGTAGAAATTAGAATATAAAACTTGATTGTATATTTATAAGGAAAACTGCATTGATTTTCATTGCAGCAAATGATGCTATGTCAAAGGGCATAATCAATTTTTTTTTTCACGTGTTACCCAAATTACCGTATTTAAAAAAAAAGAATAATTTACTAATTAGATTTTTTATATGAGACATTTAGCCTTATTTAAATAGATATTACATGCAACTAACTTTTATGGAAAGAATCAAACATGAGATACACTTAGCTTTATTTAGACAGATATATTTGAAAAAAAAATTGAAATGTTGTTTTATAGAAATATTTGATAACAAACAAAATTTAGCTAAAATTAGCCAGAATTTATTTTATTTAGCATTTATGAATTGCTGCAATAATTAATAAATATTAAATAAAATAAGTTTTGACTTTTTTTTATCTTCCTAATATTATTTGAGAGAATATCTAGTTTATTCTTTAAAATTTTAAGCATTTATTAAAATAGTCTATAACACACAAAAAAATTATCAAATGATCTCTAAATTTATTAATTTAATTTTTTAAATTTAATTATCATTAATACAGTACTAATATAAAATTTTACAATAGCATCTCAGACAATAAAATGACTTAATTAAAATTTTAATATGATCAAATATGTTCTAAATTAATTAATTCACTCATATATATTCTTTGCGAGTTCTTTTTGGTTTATAAAATTTAAACATAATTCATGACCACACTTAATATAAAATTGGTAATTATATGTATAAAAAAATTTCAAAATGACTAACGAAAAAGTACTATTAATAATACGAGAGAATTAGTAAAAAGATAATTGGAGAGTTTTTAAATTTCAAATCAAAAAATTAAATTAATCATTTTACCAGCTCAAATTATTTAATTGACATATCATTCCATGAAAATTAATGTGTTACCACTTATCATACTTAAAAAAAATAATTTAATAATTAACTTTTTTTTTAAAAGAGATGTCAGTCTTTCCAATATAAAACTTGAGACCTCTGTATTGAAATTCCTTATTCAAATACAAATTATATTAAGATACATTAATTTGTTGATATATATGATAAGTTTGGAAAATTCTAAAATTAAATTAGTGATGATTAAATATTATTAATATAATTAATTATAAAATTATTAATTTAATTTTAATTCATATAAGTTAATTAATAATTTTGTTTTGCATATTTTGTTACTGGCCAAAAAAATAACAAGCCCAAGATGTTGGAAATAAATCAGCATTGGTTATAAAAATGATGAATGTTGTGGCTAATTTGTTCTTATTCTTGTTGGGCAAAATTTGATTATTATTAGCCCAAATCAACTTTGATGGAGAGATTCACTGGCTTGGTCCATATTAAAAAAAATTGAGAAAGAGAGAACCATGCATGTTTTCACGGATGTCATATTCATCTTTTGATGGATTTCAAATTATGTTTTAATGCACTTAATGCAAACATTAGAAATAGGAAAGATAAAGTGAAAAAGTGATTTGATTATCTTAAGTGTTCTACACGCTTCTAGGCTTGGGTTTCGAAACAATTAATTCATTTAATTCACTTTCTTAGTTTCACTAAAAGCATTTCTAAGTCTTCTCTCTTCTCTCTCATCTTTCTTCTTGCTTTCGGTCACTTCACAGCAACTATGGAAAAAATTTTAAACTACCATCTGAAAGAAGAGAAAGCTAGAAGAAAACTAAAGACCATTGTAATGATGACAAGAAAAAAAATAAAAAGTATGTTGTGGCTGAGATCTTCACCAAAAAAGGGTAAGATTTGGTAAAGTAATCTCAAGCTCTTCATACCAAAAATGGAAGAAGATGATCTCGGTCAGAGGAAGAAGATCCTTGGAGGTATGGCTTGTCTCTGCTTTTGATCAACCACCACAGGAGGTAGCTACAGTAGCTACGTGATGGAGGATGCTGAAGTTAGAGCAGAAGAAACTGTCATCATCAAGAGTGCATCAAGGGCTAGAAATCTTTCTTGAAGTGCAAGTCAAGATGGAATGCTCAGATTGATGAGGTTTGGTATAAAAGGAAGATACAGAAGTAATTGCATGTTGGGTTTTACATTCGGTTATCTCTCCTTTCTCTCTGGCCGAACTGATTTTGCATGAAGAAGAAGAATTTAGCTTGGTTCAACAGTTTCAACCGTGGAGGCTTCCCCCTATATAAATAAGGGAGAACAGCCAGGACTTGAAGCAAGGAGAAAAGAGTGAAAGCATAGAGTTCTCATAGCTACCCAAACTAATAGAAGTTCTTCTCCTTCAATGTTCTTCATTTTGTATTTTTCTGTCTTGAGTCTCATAGAAAAAGGCAAACAGTGAGATTTGTAAGAAAAAAGCCATAGAGCGAAAAAAGGTAGAATGCACAAAATTAAAAGAAAAAGCCATAGATGTCCTTAGAGGTCCTTTGTACATCTGTGTTGTGTTTCATGATTCTGTAAGAATTCCCTTGTAAGTTGGGTTAGCACTTAGCAGTTGAAAGTTTGGTGGGATACCAAGTTAAGTTTAGTTTTAGGAATAGATTCTGGATTTGTCCTAGATAGGAAGGGTAGTTCCTAGGGAGAATTGGTGTTTGTAATCATAGATGATTATATTGAAATTCCATCATTCTTGTGATGGAGACTGGATGTAGGCTGCATTGCACTTAGCAACTGAATTAGGATATATCTTGGTGTAATTTTCTCTCTCTTCTACTCCATTTATGATTCTGCTGCATAGGAGACAAAATTGAAAAATATCTCCTGGCTGGTCACGAGACAAAACGAAAAAGTCTCTTGGCTAGGCACGAGACAAAAATAAAAATATATCCTCAAGTGTTCTGAATGACAGCAAGAGTTACTAAGCGAAAAATGGGCTAAGATTTAACCCCTCTTTCTCTTAGCCACTGATAAACCATCAATATATATATATATCAATAATAATTATTAAAGAAAATATTAATTTAATTATTGAAAAATAAAATTATTAATTACTGAATTTTTTTGTTATTGCTTTTAATTTAAATTAGTTCTAAGTACTATAGATAGGAATTAATCTATATATCATATAAAATACACAAACACTTAAGATTAATAATAGTTCAATTTTACGTCTTTTATTTTTTTATTGTTAAACTTCTTTTCCTGTTTTACTTTGTTCTTTGAGTTCCTGCACAAAATTCATTTTCCTTTCAATCATTATCATCATATTATATTATTATTCTAATAAAGCGGATAGATTATTGGTGGGAGATATGTTATAATGATATACTAGTGTATTTTTTATTTATATTTAAAACATTACACAAATACCAAATAATAGTATAAAATAAAGAAACACATAATAATAATAATAATAATAATAATAATAATAATAATAATAATAATAATAATAATAATATTGATTGTATTTTCAATGTCTTATATGTATTATACAAATTTATCCTAATTATAATAATTTAGCTAATATATATGTTCTATTCAATGATTCTTTTATTTTATTTTCTTTTATTATTTATAGTCATAATGAGAAGTTATTCTATTTGCGATTTTGTATAAAATATTTAAAATAGTTAATATTATTAAAAGTATTTCTTTTTCTCTTAATAATTATATGATCCCAAAACACCCATGCACATGTAGAGAAAAAATAAAGAGCATCAAAATAAAATAATACCTAATATCTTAGAAAACAAAATCTCAAAATACCTACAAAAGATAAACTAATAATAAGATTTTTAACAAAAAAAATAGAACATATTATTTTATTATCAAACTTTAATTTAAAATTTTGTTTAAAAGATTAATATATTTATCTCTTTAGGTAAGTCTATGCATTTAATTATAATACTTTTTAAATTAAGAAAGAAATGATTAATTAATGATATAATAATTTAATTTTTTAATTTAATAACAAATAATTATGTTTGATTGTATTATAATTTATATGATTTATCTTTACTGCAATTAATAATAAATTAGAATATTATGTTTCTCCTAATAACATAATCATATACATTATTCTTACCATTAATTGATTTAAAACATTATTACATCATGCATTTTAATTTGAATATTATATAAATATTTTCCTTCTCATTTATCATGTATTAATATACACGTTTCTTCCATAAAATCACACCAATATATCAAAAAACAAAATCTAAAAGTAACTACCTTAGCTTAAGCAAATTAATTATGAAATTTTCAACGATAAAAAGATTTGAAATATTATTTATTCTCAAAATTCAATTTTAAAATGACGTTTAATAGACTAATATATTTATCCCTTAATTAGAGTCTATGCATTTAATTATATTTCTTTTATAATTAGAAAATAAATTATTAATTAATAATATAATAATTTGATTCTCTAATTTAAGAACAAATAGTTTTGTAAGATTATAGTATAATTTGTATAATTTATTTTTGACTTTTGATATAATTAATAATAAATTAAAATATTATCTTTTTCCTAATAATATAATCATATAAATTACTATCATTAATTGATTTAAAACATCAATACACAAATTTTAATTTTCATAATATATAAATATTATCTCTTATAATCATATATTAATATCTAGGTTCTTTTCATAAGTGTAATACTTTTAAAATTAGGAAAGAAATTGAGAAAATTCAATGAGATTGTATGCTTCACTTCAAAGATTTTTTGAATGTAGAAAGTTAAGTATGGAAGGGATGAAATTTGAACTTAGCCTGTAAAACTCTTTGGATGCAATTGCTCAATAAAAAATCGAGCTTCTCATATGAAAGCTAATTTTATCCACATTCCATTGGATTTGTCATAATATATGAGTAAATCCAACCATTCATCAATAAAATGGAGTTTACTGCATCTTCATTGAACTCTTACATCTATATAATTAGAATCTATATCAGTGAATACAATTGGAGGTGGTATTTAATGGATGTGGTGCATTGTAAACGATTGCGGCAAAGGACAATTTCGCTGTAACGTTGGATGAAAAGAATAAGTTTGAGTAAGAACAACCATCAAATTATTAAAAAAAATAATAATAGAATGGTTACATCAATCATAAAAAATTATAACTTGTACCTTTAAAAGATCAATTTCGATGAAAAACGAAAAATACATTCTTATTTTACGAAATAGTAAAAAAAACAAATTATAAGATTAATACAAATATTTTTTTTCTTAAATTTAGATTCATGAACTATAAAAAAATACTGTATATAACCTTTAGTAGCTTGAAATTAATTATAGAAATTAATTATTAGAATAAATATCAAAATTATATATAATTATGTGACACACGTGCATGAGTATGAATTTCAACAAATCTATTAACAACTTTGATCTTATTTATTTATGGTTAATTATTATGATTGGTTAAAATATAATTAGAATACGTGCATGAGTATGAATTCAACAAATCTATTAACAATTTTGATCTTATTTATTTATGGCTAATTATAATGATTGATTAAAAATATAATTAGAATACGTGCATGAGTCTGAATTTCAACAAATCTATTAACAATTTTGATCTTATTTATTTATGGTTAATTATAATGATTGTTTAATAAATACTGATTTTTATATAATTATAAAAAAAATATTTTTTTAAATAAATTGAAAAGATAAAGGTATGTATATTAGCACTAAAATACGCTCCATCAGCATTTTTTACGTCAAAATTTGAGTGTCCATATAACAAATTCGGAATTAGCAATTCATTTAAGTTTTATGATAAAATTGGTATGTGGAATCATTCTAACAATTTAATATATTAATCAAATCAGGAAATTAAAATTAAAGAAAAAAAATTTTCAATCTCCAAATCCATACTTAATGCCAAATGTGACATATTGTGATTGTATTCTTAGATAAGGTTTTACACAACTATCACCCCCAAACAAAAACTATAGGGGCAATTCCTAAAACTAGTAGAATCATAAAATCAAAATTTGATTGGTCATCTTGAATATGCATATAATCTGCATGAGAACGAGGATCATTATTCTCTTGATGAGCATGAGCATGACCATGAGCATAAGGATAACCTCCATGTCTGGAGATATCAAGGCCTAAAACTTCCTCACCAATGGAGATTCTCAGCATTTTAAGCTTGTTCAAGGCATAGAACAAGGGCCACATTGTTGCACTAACCCATACAAAGATTACAAAAAATTAACAATTTGGGCTCCAATCAATCCAAATCCACCTCCAAGTATTAGACCATAAGGTCTTACCACTCCTGTGGCACCGGAATTGTAGGCTTGGATCACAAATTTTTCTTTGGCAAACAACCCTGTAAACAAGAAGCCCCAAGTGCAATCAGGCTGCCTCTAATGGGTGGTCATAGTTCATTTTTAATGCCAAGATGTTTAGCCCAATTAAGATCGAGCCGAGACGAACCCACAAATAATGGCAGCCCATGTCTCCACAACTGAGCACCCAGAGGTAATGGCTACAAACCCACCAAGCAAACCATTGCATACATCCATTACATCCCAGTGGCCGATTAATAATCGTCGGCCGAACAAGGTGACGGTGCTAGCCGTCGATCCGGCCAATGTGGTGTCAAATCAGCCGACGCGTGGGCCTTCTATGATGGATCCCCAAAAGCCCGCAATGGCACCAACCAAATGGACCACTCTCACTCCCAACAAAGTCAATGGCTCATGAGCCCAAGAACAGCTCACTTGACCCTGGACTTGGCTAACCACTTGATGACCAAACCCAATGGGCCACTCCTGGGTACACAAACCCACTACGAAGGAATGAGAAACCAAGATATGCACTAAATTGGGTTTTCTCAGCTAGCTATAGACCCACTTATGATCCCTGGCACATCTATAGCAAAAGACCATTGGTAATGGAAGAAATTATAAACCAAGTTGGGTTGGTATAACGGTTAATTCATTAGTCTGTTTAAATAAGTGTTTGGGATTAAAATTTTTTTTTGTTTATACAGCAATCCATTGACCAAAATAAACTCTTAAATGAAGTTCCGATCCAAGATGCATTAATCTTTAGCTGGTCAGATTGGAAATACCGTGGACAACCCCCAAAAAGAAAAGAAACTATAATCATATGTACCATTTGGAATGTTGGCTAGAGCAAACAAATTAGTTCCAATGAAAGGATTGGAATTTCCATATGCAAATGCAAATCCAAAAAGGTAGAATGAGATGCTACGAACCACAGCATCAACCATATTGGTTAGCATTATGTTCATGGCATTTTTGGCACGTACGGATCCAGCACATATCATTGCAAAGCCAATTTGGATTACAAAGACAGGGTAGGCAGAGAAGAGTAGGTAGATTGTGTTGATAGAATGTGTGACATTTTGTTCCCACGAAGCCTCCATGAAATTGTGTATTGTTGAAAGATGATGAGTGAATGTGTGCATGTGAACTTTTGAAATAAGAACTAATTAAGGAAATCGTAACACGTGTGTGATATAGGAATAAGATTTACCTTGAACAAAATATCGAGAAATGTCCGTCGGAAATTGATGGAGTATTAGAGATGATTTTTTGAGTATCGCAACAAACTTAACACATATGTAACCTATTTTAAATTTGTAAAAAAAAAGATCCTATTTATATTACATTGATATGGACAAATTTAGTCTGTAATCATTTTTATTTTTGGTGGCATAATAGAAGAAGTGTAGAAAACACACTGTGAATCGATCGAAACAATTATACATTTATACCAGTAGTTTGACAAAACACGAAAAAAAGAAGAGGTAATTTACGTTTAAATTCAATTTGAATTATATTTTCGACTACATTTTCTTTATTTGGGCAGAATATAGTGATGGTATTGATGAGTGGATAATTTGTACGCTTTTTGGCATTGTTTTTAGTATGTTTTTAATATGATCTAGTTAGTTTTTAGTATATTTTTATTAGTTTTTAGTTAAAATTCACTTTTCTGGACTTTACTATGAGTTTGTGTGTTTTTCTGTGATTTCAGGTATTTTCTGGCTGAAATTGAGGGACCTGAGCAAAAATCTGATTCAGAGACTAAAAAGGACTGCAGATGCTGTTGGATTCTGACCTCCCTGCACTCGAAGTGGATTTTCTGGAGCTACAAAAGCCCAATTGGCGCGCTCTCAACGGCGTTGGAAAGTAGACATCCTGGGCTTTCCAGCAATATATGATAGTTTATACTTTGTTCAAGATTTGATGGCCCAAACCGGCGTTCAAAGTCACCCTCAGAATTCCCAGCGTTAAACGCCGGAACTGGCACAAGGATGGGAGTTAAACGCCCAAACTGGCACCAAAGCTGGCGTTTAACTCCAAGAAGAGTCTCTACACGAAAATGCTTCAATGCTCAGCCCAAGCACACACCAAGTGGGCCCGGAAGTGGATTTTTATGTCATTTACTCATCTCTGTAAACCCTAGGCTACTAGTTCTCTATAAGTAGGACCTTTTACTATTGTATTGAGATATCTGGGTAGTTATCTTTGTTCTGATGCTATCTTAGATCATTGGGAGGCTGGCCATTCGGCCATGCCTAGACCTTGTTCTTATGTATTTTCAACGGTGGAGTTTCTACACACTATAGATTAAGGTGTGGAGCTCTGCTGTACCTCGAGTATTAATGCAATTACTATTGTTCTTCTATTCAAATCCGCTTGTTCTTGTTCTAAGATATCACTTGTTCTTCAACTTGATGAATGTGATGATCCGTGACACTCATCATCATTCTCACCTATGAACGTGTGCCTGACAACCACCTCCGTTCTACCTTAGATTGGGTGGATATCTCTTGGATTCCTGATACACGATGCATGGTTGATCGCCTGACAACCGAGCGAGCCATTCCGTGAGATCAGAGTCTTCGTGGTATAGGCTAGAACTGATGGTGGCATTCAAGAGAATCCGGAAGGTCTAACCTTGTCTGTGGTATTCTGAGTAGGATTCAATGATTGAATGACTGTGACGTGCTTCAAACTCCTGAGGGCGGGGCGTTAGTGACAGACGCAAAAGAATCACTGGATTCTATTCCGGCCTGATTGAGAACCGACAGATGGATAGCCGTGCCGTGACAGGGTGCGTTGAACATTTCCACTGAGAGGATGGGAGGTAGCCATTGACAACGGTGAAACCCTTGCATAAGCTTGCCATGGAAAGGAGTAAGAAGGATTGGATGAAGACAGTAGGAAAGCAGAGAGACGGAAGGGACCAAGCATCTTCATACGCTTATCTGAAATTCCCACCAATGAATTACATAAGTATCTCTATCTTTATCTTTATGTTTTATTCGTATATCACCCATATCCATTTGAGTTTGCCTGACTAAGATTTACAAGGTGACCATAGCTTGCTTCATACCAACAATCTCTGTGGGATCGACCCTTACTCGCGTAAGGTTTATTACTTGGACGACCCAGTACACTTGCTGGTCAGTTGTGCGAAGTTGTGTTTATGCCATGGTATTGAACACCAAGTTTTTGGATTCATTACCGGGGATTATTTGAATTGTGAAAAGTATTGATCACAATTTCGCATATCAGGTATAAACTATATTGTTACCATCGGAACTACAAAGAAAAAAAGTTAGCAGAAAAAAGTTACAAAACTTAGTGCACAAACGAAGTGATGGCTCCTATATACATGAAGAAGCTCGAGCCATTGGTGTAAGTACTAAGTTTAGATCCTTTATATTGTTTCTCGTTGGTTTTAATTATAAAATTGTGTTGACTATGCTATAGTTTGTAATTGCTTATGTTTACTTATTTATGTTTATAGAAAAAAATTATGGAGAATGAGCAGCCTGATGAATCTTCTAGAATGTTGTATGAAAATGATTCGGTTCCCCAAACTCTCGAAAAAGAGCACTAGGGTAGAGTGCGTGGCGTGAATTTTGGACCAATTCCAAGTCAACTCTTTTGTCTGAGTTCGCATCTGTCGGGGGATGGAACACAAACAGAAGAGATCCAAAGGGTGCCGTTTGAATTATAGGTAGAGGTGACAACTGACAACCAAAAAATTGAAAAAAAAAAAGACAATGGAGGATGAAGTTGTAAACCCCGTTAGATTAGTAAATAATTAGTCAATAAATTAGTTTTAATAAAAAAAAATTAGAAATACGAATATTATATCAAATTAGGATAGAGCTCATCGAAAAGAAATTTTGACACTAATTTTGAAGAAAACGGTCCAAGATTGAACCGAACGGATCGAACCGGTTAAACCAGACCCAAACTGGATCGTGGACCCAACCGGCCCAGCAATTAAAATGAGCCACGGGCTCTTCTTTTTTCCCACTTTCACAACGAAGCAGAAATCCTTCTAAGGAGGGAAAGAAGAGAAACCTGAACCCTTACGGTAAATCCAATTTGCCGTAACTCCTCCGTCCGAATTTCGATTGCTGCACCGTTTGCGGCCACGTGACCACCTCGTCAAGCTCTACGTTTCTACCGGAACAATTTCATAGGTAACTTGCTATTTCATCTCAGCATCTTTTTTCCCAATTTTTGAAAAATTAAGTGGAGATATTAAATTTCTTTACTCTTTGATGTTTTACGATCCAAGTAGTTTGAGGAAAATGATTACTCTTACTTATGTGAAGTTTGGGTAAGGTGAGGATACCATAATTCCATTTTAATTTTACTGAATTTATGTTTTGAGTATTAAATTGGGTATACATGTGTTATAAATGTGTATTAGGTTGTGAATAAATAATTAGAACTTGAAATTGTGAATATTGGAACTTGGAGGAAGCTGAGCCTAGTGTTTATTGAATTTTGGAAGGGCTGTGTTTGTTTTAAATAAGTTGCCTTGATCACTACGAGGAAATCGACCAAAGTATGGTTTATGTTTCTTGCATTTAATATATAATGTTCTGTGAAAACTTAGGCTAGATGACTGTAGGATAAGTTGGAATATATGGAACTATGAGATGCTTAGTGTTCTTAATATTTTGGATGAGAATTGGTTATATAATGGTGGTTGTTGTTGTATGAGTAGTTGTGTGATTAATGTTGAATAGATGATGACATGATTGTGTGTATAGTGATCAAAAGCATAATGAAAATTGTGAGTTGTGAAAGTGTGCTATATGATTGAATCTTGGATGATGAGTTAGTGTAGGATCTTGTGGTTGGGCTGTTGTAGGTGTTAGTATTGATTTTCAGATATGTATGGTTGTTATGTGAATGAAGTGAGTAATGAAATAGAGGTTTTATGAGTTGGAAAAAATAAGTTTTTGGCCGAACTTCAGCGAAGTATAACTTGGCTTTTGGACCCCCAATTTGCTTCCAATTTGTTTTAAAGTAAAAGTTGGGTTCGTGAAGTTTATGCCACTCAAAGAACGGGTGAAAAATATTTTAAATCGAAGAAGTTATGGTTGTTGGAAGATTGTATGTCAAAACTGTAGTTTTACCATTCTGCAGCCTTGCTACTGAATCTGTTTCTTTTCAAGATCGTACGCCCATGCGTACGCGTGGCATGGTTTTTTGGCAACGCGCACGTGACTGGTTCCATGCGCACACGTGACATGAAGTTTTTACCTACGCGTACGCATGATAAGGGACGCGCGCGCAAACTGCACTTTCACACTCCCAGGCGCACGCGTAAGCCACGCATACGTGTGGCCCCTGTTCTAGCAAACATAATTTTTGAGTTTTTAAACTCTATTTCAAACTTTTAAACCTCTATTTCATTCCTTTAGTCATAAATGGTAGTGTTAGACTTGATAATAAGATGAAGCTAGGAAAAAGGGATAATTTGAAGGTGAAGTAAAGCTTAAAAGTGATGAATTGATTATGAAATATTATGGATGATCATGTATGATACTTGGCTTAATAATCAAATGAATGATCATGTATGATACTTGGCTTGAATGATTAAATGATCTGAGATACGAGATTTTCTGGGTAAAGTACCGTGGCTTGCCACCACGTGTACCAGGTTGAAAACTCGATACTTTGTTGACCCTACGATGTAAGAGTGACCGGGCACTTATAAATTTCTGGGAATGTTAACCCCCATTGAGCAATATTGATTATTTGAGGAAAAAAAAAACTATGCATAGACTCTTCGAAATGCACGTCGAGGGACAGTCTAAGGTTTTCGGACTTGTCGGGTTGGTTGGATAACCGACAGATAGCCTCATCAGCCATAAGACAGGCATGCATCATATGCATACTACTTGAATTACTTGCTTGTGCATTAACTAGGTGTGTCTAAGTGTATTTGCCATGCTAAATGTATATTTGTTACCTGCAATATTTGTAATCTTCTTGTACTTGCCTTTATCTATTTATTTGTCTGTGAAATGTTGATGGAGATGGAGGTATGGAGGAATGGTAGTATGGAACTTGGATTTAAGGTTAAGTTAAGTTAGATTTAAATACTCTTAGAAAATCACCTTTTATGACTTCTGTTTAATACTCTAAGCTCTATAATTTGAGTGTCGGCGTTCTAGGATTGCCTCTAGCATTCCTAGAACCTTATATATTATGTGTGTGGCACCTTTACCATACTGAGAAACTCCAGTTCTCATTCCATACTATGTTATTGTTTTTTTCAGATGAAGGTCGAGAGGCATCTCATTAGGCGTCTGGACACCTGAAACGAAGTGGTTACTGAGTTATTTTGTTATACAATAATGTATATATGTATACTTAGCTTTCTCTCCGCATAATTTATTCTTTTTGATCCTCTTAGAGGTTTATGAGAGACAGGATTTTGTTTATGTACATTTGTGTATTGGATATGTATATATATACGTGTAAATATTCTCCGACCAGCCTTACCTTCGCAGGTTGAGTTAGGAGCTTGTTATTTTGTATCTTTGGCACTCTATTCCTACTTTTATTATCTTGTGCTTGATAGTTATTGTTTTTTTAGCACGCAAGTTAACTCGTTCCCTGAATGTTGCGCTTTTACTTCGCGATTTTTATTTCACCTATTCCTCAAGGCTCCTAGTATATTATAATCTTTCTGCCATTATATGTACATATTATATTTAGAAGGTCGTAATACCATACCACCTTTATTTTACGACTTAAGCGTAAAGCAGAGTGTGGTAAGGTGTTACAGAAGTAACAATAGAGAAGATACATAATGTTTTAAGTTATCTAATTCAACGGTAAGGTGGGAAGCTACCACCAGACATCATTGCATTGCTGAATTTCTTGGAAAGACATAATATAAGATAGATATTAGGAATTGATATTATTTTATTTAAAATATACATTTTTTTTAATTTGACTATACAACTTTATTAATTAGAGATATATTTTATTGATATTAATATAAATATATTAGTTTGTTTCACAATTATATTTTCATAAGTTTTTACCCTCAATTACATTTTTAAGTAGAAAATTAACAAGATTTTTAATATTAAAAAATAACTCCCAACAAACAGAAAAAAATATACCTAAAATATTTAAAAAAAATAAATTAATATTTTTAAAAAAATTAGCAACACCAAATAACGACAGTTTATAACCGACAAAAATAAACTAAAAAAATAGCGCGATTTTTGGAATAGTGGTGATTTATAATCACCAGATCGGAAAAAAAAATTAGCAATACCTAATAGCGGCGTTCTGTATCTGTCGCAGGCTAGTATCACTATCCTATTTCGACGTATTGCGGCAGTTTAAAACCGCTTTCATACAATTCAACGCAAAATGTTTTAATAATAATGATCTGGAATCTACCACAATAATTAATCCCGCGCGCTATATATTAAGATTTTATTCTGTTTATATATTAAAATAATTTGGATATGAAACTATTCATATATTTATCAACCATGTTAGGTATACACCAAAATCAGTTATCAGTATAAAATATATGTTGAAATACAAATATATATTAAAAATAAATTAAATTACACATATATTTATACACAAATACAGTAGTAGCTAATTTTAATGATTGATTTTGATATACAAATAATATTTTTGTATATTTATTCCTTATCATTTAAATTAACTTTTTAACTTTAGACAACGCCAACTTTTTTTTCATTTTATTACTTATTTTTTTAGCATGTTATCATTTAATTTTCGACACAACATCAGCACATAACCCGCTAGAGAAATAATAATATCACAATAGTAAATAATATGCCCAGATCATCGTTCAGGAAGATCTTATTGAAATTAAAATTCCAAATATAGTAGAATTTTTACATCTTATTTATGAAATATAAGATCCTCATCAACTAAACTTTGTTTTTAATATATATGGTTGAATATATTGTAAAGCTCAGACTTTTGGCTTTGGTGGTAGGCAAATGCAACCGCAATGTCCACCAAGGCATCCAGCTACGCAAGGCCTTGGTAGAAAAGGTGGAACACTGTGACAAAACAAATGTTTGCAATCTCTATCGCCCACACATTTCTTAGCCATACCTGACAAATCATTTTATCAATAATTCTAAATGTTAAATGGAAGGAGGGAGATAATAATGTTTTATTGTAGTTTATTTCATATAAAATTTTAGTTACAGACAATAAATTAGTAAATTACATTCTAATATATATATATACTTACAGTATCTCTAATTTAGTATTTTTATCTATAATAATATTATGGAAATATAAATTTTTAAAATTATGGTTTATTTTATTCTGACAGGATAAATTATGCATGACACAAAGAAATTATAAAATAAAATTACTTTTATAAAAAAAATTTGTAGGTTGACAAAAATTTCTGATTAAGAAGACCAAAATATTTGTAGATAAAAAAACAAATAATAAGATTTTGTTATTATTTTTATATGAAAAATTCTAATTCTTTATTAATAATTAATTTTAACATTCGTTATCTAAAATTTAAAATAATTTAACATGTATACTTTTACATTTAATTAGGTGTTAAGTCTGCTACACAAATAGAAATAATTAATTTTTATACTTGCTATTTAAAAATAGTATTTTTTCTCTCTATGTATATAAAAATATAATTAGATATTAGTATAAAAAAATTATACTGATAGTTATAAAATAATTCAAAATTAATTTTTTTAAAATAATTGAATCTTGATTCTAACTTTTAATTATATCATTAGTATTCTCTCAAAATTATATGTAATAAATATTTAAAAGAAAAAAATAAAAATATAGATTAGAAAGATAAGCGGTAAAAATTTAAAACTAAATAAAGCCTAAAAAATATTTATATAATAATAATATTTTTTATTTGAATTATATTATTTTGTTAGTTTTGTTTTTTGTGAAATAGAAAGAGAGAAATAATAGAGAATGAGAGAAAAGAAAAGAAAAGATAAAGATGAAAAATGAGAGTGAGAGTGAGAGTTTGTTAATTTTGGAAGAAAATTTTTTATTTTAATTGTAAAAAAATATCGGATGACATATTTTGATTTGTCAAATTATTAATATAAAATATAAATTATATATAGAATAAAAATAGTAGAGAGAAATAGAAAAATAGAGAGAGGTAGATGAGAGAATTTAGAAAGTGAGTTAATTTATTAATTTTGAAAAAAAAAATTTTCTCTCAATTTTAATAAGAGAATGTCATGTGACACATTTGATTATTAAATTAGATAGTAATATATGATACATAATATAGGTATATTTTAATTTTAATTTTAATTTTAATGTAATTAAAGAATGTTATGTTGCATCTTTTGATTGTCAAATTAGTAATTAGTCATTAATATTGATAATGATATATAAAATAGATAAAGTGGTCGAAGGAATAAGAGAATTAGAAAAATAGAGAAAGAAAGATGGAGGAGCAGAAAACTCTTTAATTTTAGAAGAAAAAATTTGATTTTAATTGCAATGAGAGAATGACGTGTGACACATTTTTGTTGTAAAATTAGTATGAAGGGGAAAAGAATTCTTTAATTTTGGAGGAAAAGATTTAATTTCAATTACAATGAGAGAGTGGCATGTGACATATTTTGGTTGTAAAATTAGTAAAAGGGAGAGGATAATTTCTTAATTTTGGAGAAAAATATTTAATTCTAATTGTAATAAAAAAGTGACATGTAACACATTTTAATTATAAAATTAAATATATATATAATAGATATAATAGATTAAAAAATAAAGTAATTAATAATTTAATTTCCAACATAAGACAAAGACACATTTTATTTTAAAAGATTTAGTAGTTAATTTTTATATACACAAATCATGATTGTTAAAAATATTATTGTAATTCTTGTTAAGTTTAACTTTAGAAGTAAAATTATAAAAATAAGTTGTAACTCATGAGTCGATTCAGATCACTCGTAAAAATAAGTGAATTGAATTAGTAAAATTACCATTCGTTTAAATAGATAGTTTGACTAGATTTGTATAATTCACAAATTAATCGGATTTGAACCGAATAGACACGAATTAGTTTGTCCGACTTTTTTTTAATATATAAAATTTCTTTCGTATAAACAATTTGTTTTTTGTTAATTAATTTTTTAGATATTTTTTGAAAATATAAAAATGTACATAACTATATAAATTGCTTTCTTATTTGTATGAATATATTAGTAATATATTTTACTTTACCGGGTAAGTTAGCTGGCTTAAGTTTTGAGAGTTCGGAGCATTAAATATTAGTAATATTTGTAAAAAAGTTTTAATTAGTAGAGGTTACAAATTATTAAAAACGAAATAAAAAAATTAATAAAAAAATACAAAAATTTGGGTTCTAAAAGCCTAAAACACAACAGACTCCCTCCTAATATTCTAATATTTTTTATTTTTTGAAAACAATTACATTATTTTTTATTTTAAACATGACACTTATTACCTTTTGAGATCAATTTAGGCAAAGAATTCAACAAATAGCGGTAACATATGCAATCCGACAATCCGTAAATTAACTTTGTCTGAAAAAAAAATATATATATATATATATATCACTAATAAGTTTCTAAAAAAAATTTTATTGAATATTTTTTCTCAACAAATTTTTTGTTAAATCAATATCTAAACTTTTATTATGAGAATTTTAAAAATTCTTAATGCATTGTTATGTCTTTATTAAATAATAAAGATGATTGATTTGTTTAATATTTTTATCAAAATTTAATATCAAAATTGATATATTTAACAAAATAAAATATTTTACATTGATTTAATTGATGATTAAAATTTGTTCAAAAATAAATTGTCTGACTAAAATTTTTTTGGCAATGATTTAGGATATTATTCCATATATTATAAATGATACTTATTTTTAGATGAATAGAAAAATATTTAAAAAAATATTGATATTGACACAGAATATGATAAAAAAAATGCAAACACATTAATTTCAATTTTTACAAGACACAAACACAACCTATACATAAATTATAATAACGTTTTAATATTTTATTGATTTTAAAATATAAATTATTTTTAAAATAATTTATTATTTTAATAAATAATAATATATACTATTTTTAAATTTCTTTTAAAAATATATGTTGAGAATAAGATTAAATATATTGACTTATAATAGTATTTAGATGTATCTAAATATATTTAAAAAAAATTTAATTAAAATATGATTTAACTAAAAAAATGTGTATTAAATCAATATTGAATGAAAAGTGAAAAGTGAAAAGATTGGTACTCCTACTGAGTACTCCTACTGAACTATTAATTTCATAGCAATTTTTGAAACAATATGTATATAATATTTTAATTTCAAGCATAAATCAGAGAGACAGACGGTAACACTATTAAAGAAAAGAAAAATAGAGGATGGAAATACCAGATTCAGATGCTATGAGGAATAAGAAAAGCAAGCAAGAAAGCACCAACGAAGCTTTTGCCATTTTGAAGGTTTTTTTGAGAAATTTTTGTTTTAATTTAATTGCCTATATGGCATGGTAGAAATTAGAATATAAATAAAGCTTGATTGCATGTTTATAAGGAAAACTGCATTGATTTTCATTACAGCAAATGATGCTATGTCAAAGGCATAGTCATTTTTTTTCATTTATTGTTACCCAAATGACCGTATTTAAAAAAAATAGTAATTAGATTTTTTATAAGAGACATTTAGCCTTATTTAAATAGATATTACATGCAACCGACTTTTATGGAAAGAATTAAACAAAAGATACATTTAGTCTTATTTAGATAGATATTTTTGAAAAAAAATTGAAATGTTATTTTATTTGAGATCAATAGACTATTTGTACAATGTGTACAATGAGCTATTGAATTTTCGAGTACTAGGGATAATTAAACTGATTTTGGAATTCACCAAGGATCGAACTCTTGACTTTTCGAATCTAGTACTCTAATACCATGCCATGATACCACTCATCCCAAAAGTTTCAGTTGTTAAAAAAATGTAACACTAATAGTTATATATCTAATACTCCATAAATCCCCATTGTATGCATTGTATAAATATTCCATTCGCTCCTCATAATTTTCCTTTATCAAAATATTCTATAACACTAAGAAATTATCAAATGATCTCTAAATTTATTGATTTAATTTTTTTATTTTTAATTAATTACCATTAACACAGTACTAATATAAAATTTTACAATATCAATATGACATTTCCAACAATAAAATAACATAATTAACTTTAATATGGTCAAATATGTTCTAAATTAATTAATTGACTCATACGTATTCTTTGCGAGTCTTTTTTGGTTTATAAAATTTATGGCAATTTTCTTAAATAAATAAAATGGGTCTCAAAATTATTTAATTACACATTTTGGTAAACGAAGACACAATTGCATTTTTTTTATGAATCTATAGAAATCGCTACTATCAGCAGCGGATTAGGATATAATGTAAACTGCTACTGGCAGTCGTGATTTACGTGTATTGAGAGTCAAATAGAAACCGTCATAGGCAGCAACGGTTTCTGTAGAGCATGATTTCACTATAAACCGTTATAGGCAATAGCAGTTTATGCATTGAGGGCATTGAACGTAAACCGCTAGAGACAGTAGCGGTTTACGTGACTGAGCACAGCATGCGATTGCATGGCAATAGGGGTAGTGCAGGGCTTGAAAATTGCCACAGTCGCACGTACGATCTAAACACCTTGAATCTCTCAAGTTCCGCTCAATGACTTTAACAAGTGCCTGGCAAAATCAGTGTCCGGACCCCAGTTGTACCTCTGCTGACTGATCCCGAACAACAAACAGCTCTGCAAGCCTTAAGTATGTCGACTTGACCAATGACATCACTGGTAGATTCCTGGTTCCCTTCAAAACAGAGTTGACACACTCAGATATGTTGGTCGTCATGTGACCGTATCGCCTGCCTCAATCCTTGTGCTGTGTCCACCTCTCATACTCCATCCTATTTGCCCAATCATACATAGTCAGATTCTCTATTCTCATGATATCGAACCAATACTCGAACTCGGCTTCCGTCTTAGCATAAGCAGCATTCACCAGCTACCTCCTAGCATCCTCCATCTTAATCGTACTACCTCAATTCACTCGAGGGGTAAATTCGCTCGTATATGTGTGGAGATCGACCTGGCAAAACAACTAGTACCGAAAATCTCACTACTTGGCTATGAACTACACCTCGAATATGAAGGCTTGAACCAAATTTGCTTCTCCTGTGGCAAATATGGCCACATATCAGAACAATGCATCAAAAATGGTGCTAATAATGCCGACCTTATGGAAGAGAACTGTTCCAGTGATAATCTGCAGGGTGAGATGCCGGCCGGCAGTACCGGAGACGAAAATGAAAAGGCCATAGAATTACAAAATCACTGCAATCATAGCAACAGTAAGTCCAACCTGGATTTCAGGCCTTGAATGATGGTGCAAAGCTGCAATAATAGAAAGAAACCCCAAGTAGGAAAGAAATATCTTCACGCCAACCAAGATACAATTACTATCTACAGCCCTGAAGAAGGAAACTCTCCAAAAAAGAATAATCCCAATTCGGGATCCTGCTTTGATATCCTGCAGGAAGAGAATCCAAAAAGTATACATGAAGATGTGACTGATTATGAAGTGAGCCAAGATATTTTGGGAAGGAATGGGCCTCAAGTGAACCAAGCCCAAGTCACAACAAGTAAGATCCAAGTGCAAAAAAGAACCATCAAACCGAGTGCTAGGAAAAACCCACAAAACCAGCAAAAATCTGCTATCCGCCCAAAATCCACGATCGAACCGGGTAGGAAGAAAAATATTGGCAAAAACAAATCTAAAACACCAGGACCCTCCACGGCAAACCCTAAAAGGTCAGGGAACCCCATGGAAGCTGCGAAGGGGAAGGAAAACAACTTTGAGCTTGAAGGTATGGAAATGGTGGTTAGTGACTACATGAAAAGGATGGAGCGAGACCGATGGGATGCCCTTAATGCTTTGAAGGACTCTCAAAAAAATCTGGAGAAGCATGTGATAAGAGAGAATTTGCTTTTCAACCCAGATAAACAACAACAACCTACAGATGAGCCAATGGAAAACACAGAGGCCAGAGGTAACCAAGTGAGACACCTTGACGATGCCATGATCGATGCCGGTGGTGGTGGAACCTTGAGTGCATCATCGTCTCAGGACCAGGTGGGTCCGATGCTTGGGGCTCGTTCCCGTTAGTAAATATGCCCGTGTGGCTTCCTTTTCATGCTAGGTCTGATGATGAACATCATTAGTTGGAACTGCAGGGGGGTAGATAGTAAAGCCTTCCCTTCACTCATCCGATATCTGCGACAACGAGTATGGAGAAAATTTGTTCTTTCTTTTGGAAACACAAGTGAGTGGTACCCAAGGAAATCAAATTCAGGACAAGATGAGCTTTGATAAATCCTTTGTAGTGGATGCAATGGGGCATACAGGAGGAATTTAGTGTCTCTGGGATTCCTCTATTTGGAAGGTGGACGTTCTGGAGCATGATAAACAGTTTGTTCACCTTAAAATCTCTGGTAATAACTCAACTCCCTGGCACATCTCTACTATATATGGGAGCCCCCAAAGGGTGACTAAAAGACTGTTATGGCAACACCTTAAAACCTATGCTGCTAATGTTAATCTCCCCTGGTGTCTGTTGGGCGATTTTAACGCGATGCTTCATAATCACAAAAAAAGTGGAGGGGCACTGAGTAGTAGTCACAGGGCCTGCAAAGATTTTCAGGATTGTGTTTTGACTTGTGGCTTGGTTGATTTGGGATTTACAGGTTGGCCCATCACCTGGAAAAGGGGTAATCTTGCTGAGAGATTAGACAGGGGATTAAGCAACCTGGATTGGCAACTTAAATTTCTAGAGGTGATTATTAAACATATGTCCATGCTTAAATCGGACCACTCTCTTATCTGCCTACAACTCTCTCCAACCTTCTCCCAAAATAGAGGGAGATGACCATTCCATTTTCTTGTGGCATGGATCACTCACCCAGATTTTGCAAATGTTGTGGATGCTTCTTGGAATATTTAGGGATCCTGGGCTGAGGGCATTTCGAATTTTAAAATCAGGATTAAGGAATGGAATAAGTCAGTTTTCGACAACATCTTTCATCGAAAGCAGAGAATTCTTAGACGACTCCAAGGTATCAATTCTAGATTAGGGCATTCCCAAAACTCCTTTCTTGAAAAGCTGTAAAAAGATATGTGGGTTGAATATGAACAAATTTTAATCCAGGAAGAAATGCTTTGGTTCTAAAAGTGTAAGAACAAGTGGATCGAATTCGGGGATTGCAATACTAAGTTCTTTCACGGTTCAACTATGATTAGAAGATGCAAAAATACAATTGTTTCCCTTCAGAATGACACCAGTGACTGAATAACTGACAAGGCTACTCTAGAAAATATGGCCACTGCTTTCTTTGCTAATCTCTATACTGATAGCCCTCCCCACAATTCCTTTTTTATACAAAACATGTTTCCCACTCTGAGTAACTCAAATTTTCATACATTAGGCTGGAATGTATCTAACGAGGAAATCAAAGATGCCATGCTTGACATTGGCAGTTGGAAGGCCCCGGGCAGAGACAGTTTGCAAGCCATCTTTTACTAAAGTCAGTGGAGCAAAATAGGTAGTGACATCTGTAATCTGACCAAGAGTATTTTTCAACAATCGGACAAGGTCAAAGAGGTGAATGAGATGCTCATTACTCTTATCCCGAAAGTTGAACCTGTCTCTCACCTGAAGCAACTGAGACCCATAAGCCTTTGTAATGTTTCATATAAGGTGGTTACAAAAATACTGGCTAATAGATTGAGAAGTGTCATGAATAAGTTGGTTAGGCCGAATCAGTACAGCTTTGTTCCTGGTAGACAGAGCTCCGACAACATCATCATCACTCAAGAAGTCATTTACTCTATGAGGAATAAAAAAGGGAAAAAAGGCTGGTTGGCCATCAAGATTGACCTGGAAAAAGCTTACGGTAGACTTAAATGGAGCTTTATCAAGGAGACCTTTTTGGATATCGGTTTTCCTCAAAACTTCATTAATCTAACCCTCTCCTGTATCTCGACTGCCAGAATGAGAGTCCTTTGGAATGGGGAGGAACTTCAGGAATTCTCCCCTACCAGAGGCATCAGACAAGGAGACCCCATCTCTCTCTATATTTTCATTTTTTGCATTGAAAGGCGCTCCCAACTCATCAATACAGCAGTGGATAAAGACGTTTGGAAGCCTATCTGCCTAAAGAAGGATGGGCCACCTATCTCCCATCTATGCTTTGCGGATGATATTATTCTCTTTGCAGAAGCCAGAGTTGACCAAGCTAACATCATTAATAAGTGCCTCGAAGCTTTCTGTCAAAGCTCCGGCCAGAATGTTAACAAAGAGAAAACTAGAATCTTTTTCTCTAAAAATGTGAGGCACACAGTTCGTACAGAGATAAATAGTGTCCTGCAGTTTTCCAGAATTGATGATTTGGAAAAATACTTGGGTGTCCCCGTTCTTCATTCAAAAGTAACAAAGCATACCTTTGAAGGCATCATCAACAAACTCCATGCTAGACTAAATTCATGGAAAGCTTTCTCTCTCTCCCTGACTGGAAGAACAACTTTGGTGAAATCCGTCCTTTTTTCAATGCCTTTGTATAATATGCAATCTACTATATTACCTGCTACTACTTGTAATACTATTGATCGTATTTGAAAGAATTTTATTTGGGGTGACACAGATCAAAATAAGAAGATACACCTTCTTAACTGGAAGAAGATCTGTGAGCCAAAATATTCCGGCGGATTGGACATTAGACATGCAAGCCATAACAATCAAGCCTTTATGATGAAGGCCAGTTGGGGGCTTATAGCTAGAATGGACGACCTTTGGGCTAGAGTCCTCCGTTCAAAGTATGGTTGCGGTAATGACATTATGCCCAGAGTGGAGAAAAAGAGAAGCAATTCTAATCTTTGGAGGGGTATCTGTGCTTCCTGGGAGAATGTTGAACGCAACTGAATTTAGAGAATTGGAGATGGAATTCAAATTCGCTTCTGGGATCATCACTGGGTCCCAGGTGCAGGACGTTTGAGCAACCCTTCAATTTAGGTGAGTAGTGGGTTTAATTCTTCTAAGATGCTGATGGACTTTTGCGATATTTCAGGGCAATGGGATGTGGGAAAGCTGCAAGGGATGTTGCCAGAGGATATAGTCAAGAGAATTATTGCCATTTCCCCCTGTCCCCATGGAAGGAAGCCGATCATATAGCCTGGGGGCCTTCCTCAGACGGGACTTTCAGTACTAAAACAGCATACCAGGTGACCATGGAGGAATAGCACACTCAAAACCAGAACATCCGGTTGGTGTGGAATTGGCAGGGCCCTGAACGGATCAGAACCTTCCTGTGGCTGGTGACTCATAACACAATCCTTACGAACTCAGAAAGGAAGCAGAGACATTTAACTAGTGATGACTCTTGTCCACGGTGCCGATGTCAAGAAGAATCAGCCATCCATGTGCTCCGGGACTGTTTTTATGCCAAAAGCATTTGGCAAAAGCTCTTCCCTCCAAATGGGATTAATTGCTTCTTCAACACCGACCTCAACGAGTGGTTGCTTCAGAACCTGATGATGTCCAACAACACTTGGAGTTGTTTATTCGATGTAGCAGTGTCAACTATTTGGTATCTTCAAAACAAGCTTGTTTTCGATGGTGAGTCAGTTCTTGTCACGACAGCCGTAAACCATATTCGAGCGCGATCGGAAGAGTTCGGTAGAGTGGCCAGAAGCAACTTATTAAAACTACGAAATACCCAAAATGCTGGCGACTGTCCTATAAGATGGTCTCGACCTGAGGAGGGGTGTATTAAGGTTAATGTTGATTGTTCCTGGTTTAGCCACAAAAACAATGCTGCTTGTGGCAGTGTCTTTAGAGATTCAGAGGGGAGATTTTTGAAGGGGTTCTCCTGCAACCTGGGAATTTGCTCAATTATGCATGCGAAATTGTGGGCAGTCATTCATGGGCTTAATATTGCTACAACTAACGGTTATCATAACCTTGTTGTGGAATCCGACTCAGCTGCTGCCATAAACTTTATTAAACGCGACTGTTCCCCATCTCACCCTTGTGCTCCGCTGGTTCAGGATATCTGTATTTTAGCGGCCCGGGTCCAGAGAATTACTTGGATACACTCCTTTCGTGAAGCTAATCCCATGGCAGATCTCCTTGTTAAGAAGGGACAAGGTCTCCCTGTTGGTTTGCACCTGTTTGACCAAGCCTCCCTTTGTATTAGTTATGCCCTTCTTTGTGACTTTGTATTAGTTATGCCCTTCTTTGTGACTGTTTTGAAACCATTAAGTTAAGGGGTCTTAAGCTCATGCTCCGCTCTTGTTGATTGGCGTTTTCTTTTTTCGGGGTCCTTGACCCCTCTTTGATCACCAAAAAAAAAGGGTTATTTATAAAAGAATATAGTTTATAATATTTAACTTTTTACTATTTATTTTCAAAAAAATCATAATTACTTAACGATATTTATTTTTTAAATTCACTATTTATACAATTTTACTTTTTTTTGACAAAATTCTACTCGTAATGATATTTTAATGATATAAATACAGATAATTATATTTTTATTTTTTGATATAATCGATATATTATTAATAATGAATAGTAATTAACCCCTCATATTTTTAATTAAAGTATTTTGACGATAGTTTCTATTTATTGATGTTATTGATTGATTGTTTCTTTAAAAATTAAATACATTATGATTTTAGGTTATTTCATAATTAACAATAATACTTGATTATTTTATTTATTTCTTTAAAATTAATTTACATTATAATTTTAGGTTATTTTATAATATATAATTAATGTTCATAATATTAAATTATTCTAAATTTTTTTATTTTTTATGGTTATTAGTTAATTCTAAATTGAAAAGATTTTGTTAAATAGTGCAATTATATATATATATATATATATATATATATATATATATAATCGGGGTTAATTTAATTTATTTATTTATTAATATAATTGATTGAAAATATAAATGATAAATAAGACAAGAAAATAAATAAAAAATAAGAGGAGAAATTCTTTTGACTTTGAAGAATTGTCCTCTACCAATCATGATTGCTTCTTGTGTGTATTTACTTGATTCATAAGATTTAACTATCCCGCATGATGATGATGAGAAGTTTCTTTTATTGATCTTCCTAAATGTGTTTTCAATCTTATGAACAAATCATGACGACGCTTCCTATTAATAGTAGGTATTACACCTATGCATTACACATTTATACAATTCACTCACACACATTATATGAAAGTACATACAAATAATTTTATATTTTTTCATGAAGATTTGAATTCAGTGCAGTTCTATGGAAGGCAAACAAAGTTGCCATCTGACCAGGCCTCCGCTGCGAATCTGCTTTGTTTAACTCTTTGTAGATTAAGAATTGGGCCCTTGTATACATTTTCTGTTCGGGTCTTCCTTAATCCTTATCCAACTTTGAGTAATAATCATTTACCCACCCATTTTCATGCACAAGATCAATTATGAGGCTACTCAATATGCAATACAAAGCTTTAACAATTTTGTTAAGTAATTAACTAAGGTATATCAATTAACTCTGCTAATTATTATAAGGTAGGTCGTAACAAAAAGTCAATAACAAAAAAAAACCCACAATATTATCAAATTATTACAAATTTTTTTATTTGTATTTTTAGATTTTATATTTTTATATTTTAAATTTTTGTATTAAAATTTTTAAATTAATTTTTAGAAAAAAAAAATATCTGACAATTGAAAAGACGGAGAGCAATAACGCTAATTAAGTAGTAATAATATTAAAAACATAGATTAAGATATTAAGGTTCAACAAATGATTTCATAAATCAATTTTTCAATCATTGATTTTTATTACATAAATTAAAAAATAACAAAACTTAATGTTTTTAAACAATTTAAAAGATTAAAATATTAAAATAACTACTATATTTATTTAGTGAGATCTAAAATTTAAACTTTTTAGTACATAATTAATAATAGTTTGATAAAATTATTTAAATAAAAAATTTACTAAAAAAAATTAAAATTAAAAAATACAAACAAAAAATAACTTTGTAAGAATTATTTAATTATTTTATGTGAAGAGAATTTTATTTATTAAAGTATAAAAAAATGATATTAAGATTAGTAAGATTAAGAAAAATAAAAAATGTAATATTATGAAGAAAAATTAAAAAAGATTTATATAAAGATTAATTTGATCAATTTTTAAAATTTTATAAATGAAAATAATTTTGTGTATATTTTTAAGGACTAATTTCAATAATTTAACTTTAAATAAATTTATGACATATCAAATTACACATGATATACTTAAGTGTCACTAATATAACACATTAAATAATCATCTTGTAATATGTGATATTAACATGTCATGACATGATAGTTAATGACAGTGGCAGATTCAAAAATTTTATAAAGAGAGGACCGAAAACAAAAAATTGAAAGTGCTATATTAAAACTAAAAAATTTAATAAAAAAATAATTGTATATTTTAATATTATTTTAAACTAAACTTAATTTTAAAAAATCATTTATATTAAAGTTTTTTTTATAAAATTCTAATTTTTATCTTTATTATAAAAGATATAACATAAATAATATAAATTTATTTCTCTAATACTTTTAATATATGTATTTAAAATAAATTAATGAATATAATATATTCATATGAATAAATAATTTACTTAATATATTTTGATTTTAATATCATAAAAAATAAAATTTAATCTAATTTATTTTTATGTATATATTTTTTTATTACATTCCATTAGAAATTATTATAAAAACTAAAATATTTTTATATAATAATATAAAATTGAAAGAACAAAAGAAAATAAATTTAAAATGTATGAAATGGAATTTAACTTATAGTTTGGAGTATAAATTATTTTTTTAATTATTAAACTAGAAGATATATTATTAAAAGTTTTAGATATTATATATATTTTAAGTTTTGAAAATTTAGGGGCCATGGCCTATGTTGGTCCCCACTAAATCCGCTTCTGCTTAATGTGATATGTTATTATTTGACGGATAAAAATTAAGTTGATTTACATTCTATCTTTTAAAAATTAGTATGACTAATTTAATTTTTTGGAGACCAATTTAAAGAATAGGTAGTTTTTTAGGGACAAATTTAAATATTAACTTTTATTACATATTTATATAAATATATGTGTTATTTAATTTATTTTTAATATGTATTCTATATGAAAAAATATAGAAAAACAATGATAAATTGATAATTGTAAACAATGTGAACAATAGATTAAAAAAAAGATAAAATTAAAATTAAAAATCAGATCATTAATTAATTATTTAATTTCAAATTTTAAAATTTAAAAAACTAAGATTAGCATTTAACTGTATTTATACTATCTACGGTTATTCCTAAGGGAAAGTATGGAGAGCCAATGGAATATCTGTACAATGCACACAATGGAAGTTTATGGAGTATTAGAGATATAACCATTAGTGTTACCTTTTTCCATTAGCGTAAGCCTCTGGGATGAGTGGTATCATGACATGGTATTAGAGTTCTAAATCTAAAAGGTTTAAGTTTATGCCTTTAGGATGAGTGGTTTTATGAAATGAGATGTTTATTATCCCTAGTACGCGGATGTTTATTCTGAATATTATGGGTGATATTCATTTTGTAACTCATATAGCCCATTGTACACATTGTACAAATAAGCTATTGTCTCCCTAGCGGGACTCTATTCCTAATCTCACCATAACCTTCGATACACACACAAAACTCGCCATCATCATTCTTCAATCCTCACCTGGCACTGCTGCACCTCCTGGCCAGCCGCCGTCGACTACCACCAACACTGCCAAAGCCTCCTGCTGTAATGTTCAGGATGATCATTTTAGTAGGTATGAGAATGGTTACCTAGCACCGTTGTAATGTTTAGAATGGACATTTTACTAGGTATGCAAATGGTTAATTCATTAAATATGTGGATGATTATTTTTATCCTTTAGTGTATGGTTATTTTCATTAGAGGGTGAGCGATGCTAATGACGGTGTGTGACAAGTCAAGCGCGAGGAGGAGTCCGATCCAACGGCGCCGTTGAAGATCTTTATTGACGAACCATTGGAAGTGAGGAGAATCTGGCGGTGACGGGCCCATGACAATGCCGTGAGGAGGAGATGCGATGCCTTTGGGGGATTCTGGCCGAACCAGCGACGGACGACAAAGCTTGGTCGCGAGGTTGGTGTCAGACGGGGTGGAGAGCAATGCCCGGTTGGGCATGGTTAGCGAAGTAGCGACCGCACCCACGAGCTTAGCGGCAAGGAGGATTTCGGTATGGAAAAAAAGCGATGCCGCACTTGGACCGGTATGAATTGGACAACTCTCAATCCTAGATACACAACACACCCACACACTTCTCACACATTTTATCACATTTTTTCTCAATTGCATTCTCTAGGATTTGAACCCTAGACCTTTGAGGTGGGGAGGAGAAGATATATCATTAGAGGCAAGGCTCGTTGGCGAGACGGTTAAAATTTTAAAATGGGAGATAATTTTTTTTTTGTTATTTGAGTTGTGAATTTTTTTATTTTTATTGGCCAAAAAATTAATTTATTATTTATATTATTTAAATTTTTTATTATTTATCTATCAGATATTTTATATATACTTAACAGGAGAAAATTAATTTCATAATATTAAAATAATATCTAATTTTATCATCGTTGAGGAAGATTTTATTAAAATCAAAATCCCAAATATAATGAAATTTTTACATCTTATTTTAAACAATAGGATCCTCAACTAAACTTTCTTTTTCATATATAATTGTATGTATTGTAAAGATCAGACTTGTTTCATTGCTGGTGGATGGCAATTGCAACCGCAACCTCCATCAATGCATTCCTTTCTGCAGGGCTTTGGAAATTGGGGACAAAACAAATATTGGCAATCTCGATCCCTCACACATGAATCACTTCTCTCAACCATGCCTGACAAAATTAAGATTTTAGTTACAGACAAATCAGAATACATACAAATAAATTACATTCTTATAGTATAATTTGTAACATATGCTACCTTTGAAAATAAAGCGCATGTTATATATATATATATATATATATATATATATATATATATATATATATAATACTTAATTTAGTAAAATTTTTATTTTCTAAAAATAATTTATAAAATTAATTTTTAAAAGATAATTTTTTAAAAGTTATAGTATCTATATTTGATAAATTAAATTAAAAATAATTTTTAATAAACAAAAATAATAAAAAAGTATATATATTTAATAAAATAATTTTTAAAATTTAAAAATATTATAATAGATATTAATATAAGAATTAAATTTTGATATTAATCAATGTATAAAATTATATTAAACTCTTTAATTTTGATAAGTACAACTAATCTTTAAAAAAATTTATTTTTGATGTTTCTAAAAGTATTCTATATTTTAAAAATTACGAGGACAAACACATAATTTTTTTAGTTTACAACACAAAATGAGAAGTTTGATAAGTACCTTTTTTAAAAAATTTTCACTAAACTAAATCAAAATCAATTTCTAAAAAATTTTGAGTCAAATATTTTAGTGTTTAACAAATTTTAATTGCCAAATCAGTCTTTAAATTTTTATTTCGTTAGATAAATAATCAAAGTTTATATCAGATTGTTCATTTAAAACTGTTATATTTTAATAAATAACGATAAAGACTAATAATCTATTTAACATTTTATAAAATTTGAGACAAAGTTAATATATTTAACAAAATAAAAAAATGAAAAACTCATTTAGCAATTAAAATTTGTTAAAAATCGAATTGTCTGACTAAAAATTATTCGGACATTGAGTAGTAATATTACTCTATATTATAAATGATACTTATTTTTAGCGGGAGGAACTAATAGAAAAATAGTGTGAAAAGAAAAAAGTTTCTCAGCCCTGCCGAATTATTAATTAATACCAATTTTTGAAACAATATGTATAATATTTTAATTTCAAGCATAAATCAGAGAGACACATAGAAACACTGAAGAAAAAAAGAGAGCAAGCGAGCGAAAGAGAGAGTGTGAGAGTGTACCAGATTTCCGAGATTCAGAGACTACGATAAATAAGAGAAGCAAGCAAGGAAGTAACAACGAAGCTTTTGCCATTTTGAAAGTAATTTTGAGAAGTTTTTGTTTTAATTGCCTATGGCATGGTAGAATGAATATAAAGCTTGAGTGCATATATTTATAAGGAAACTGCATTGATTTTCATTACAGCAAATGAGGCTATGTCGTTGAAGGAATAGTCATTAATTATTTTTTTGTGGTGGATTAATTAATGAGTAATGTAATAATGTTATATATTTAAGTTTTGTTATAAATATACGAAGTTAAATAATAAAATTTAGAATAATAGTATTTATAATTAATTTTTATTAATATTAGAATGATTTAATTAATTTAATTAATAAAAATATTTAGATGTGTTGTATTATTTTTAGTTAATTACCAAAAGCTTGGGATCGTTGTTAATATATCTTAATTCTCAGACATTATATGTTACCCAAATTACCGTACTTAAAAAATTAATTTTTAATTTAGTAATTATTTTTTGAGAAAGTATTGGGAAGTGATACTAATCGTGTATAATGTGTATAATAGATTAAAAAAAATAAAATTATAATTAAAAATTAAATTATTAATTAATTATTTAATTTTAAATTTTAAAAGTTAAAAAATTAAGAGTAGCATTTAAATACATTCACACTGCGTACGGTTATTTCTAATCTTATCCTAACCTCCAATACACGTCCAAAGCTCACCGTTATCTTTTCCGGTCCTCACCTCGCGTTACTAAGTTACTCGTCGGCCATACGGACGCCGTCGCATCTTTCTACTGACATCGTCCTCACCTTCGCCGGTCATCCGACGCGTCTCGCCCTTCGACGCTCAGTCTAATGTTGCTACCGCTTTTTCGCGCCTCTCTTCCGAACCAGCTTCGCTTTCTCCCATTCCTTCAACCAGTGGCGGAACTTGAAACAAAATTTGAGGGGGGGGGAGGTCAGATAGAAGATAATTATCAAGATGTTTTTGATATAGACCCTATTTAAGATAAGCTCGTCTAACCTTATCTATCTGATTTGGGTGATATTGCCAAATTTAAAGCCGTTTTTTAGGGTCTCGTTCCAAAAAATTAAGGTCAAACTCATCAGATGCAACACTTTAAACTTTTGAAGATTATATCTCACTTTCTTTGTGATTCATTAAAGTAGAAGAACTATATACAGGTGTTGATATTGTAAAAGTTATATATTTTTCTTCTTGAATATTATAGCCTTCCTCTTAAAAATGCATCAATTCTTTGATTTTTTCTGATTATTTTATATAAAATTTTAAATTATATCCTGTAAAATATAAAAAAAAAGTTAGAAGGACAAATATTAAAATTTATAATATTTATTGAATTTTTTTATCAATTTATATAAATACAATAATATCAATACTTATTGAATATTCTAATATTTTTTATCATATAAAAAATTAAATTAAATAAACAGTAAAATATAAAATAATATTAAATTACATAAATAAAAAATACCTAATTTTTTATATTTGAACTAAAAAATAGAGGGAGTACGTGTTGCTTATTTAATAGAGAGTTGCAAAATACGAATATAGTCAGTGTTGCTTTCGTCATGCCTATTCCTTCAAAATTATGTTTCACCACAATAGTTTTTTTTTTGTTTATTCGTCCTCTTCTATTTTAATGATCAATTTAGAATAGTCATTTTAGTAGGTATGCAGATGGTTATTTTAATTTTTATATAGATGATTAATTTAATTATATTGGGTTTAATTAGTTATATATAATTAAAATACGTTAGATGTTCAATTCATTAGCTATGCGGATGATTATTTTTATCCTGGATGGTTATTTTTTCTAAGGATGAGTAGCGTATGGTAAGCCAAATAACGATGGTAAAATAGGATAATTATTGATAAAAATAGATGACTACGGTTGAAAAAAAATATTTAAATAAAGTATTTTAGTAAATTAAGATGTCAGATAATTATTTTTTTAAAAATAACTAACTAAAATTATTTTAAATTTAAAATTTAAAATTAAAAAATTTAAAATTTAAAATTTAATACAAAATAATTAAATAATAAAAATTTTTAAATTTATTATTTATTTTTATTGAACTAAATAACTAACTTATTATCCTCATGCTCAAAATTTTTCATTCACTCCGTAGCAAAATTGTTAGTTTTTTTATAAGAGATACTTAGCCTTATTTAGATAGATATTACATGCAACCGATTTTTATGAAAAGAATCAAACATAGATACACTTATCCTCATTTAGATAGATATATTTGGAAAAAAATAAAAATGTAATCAGCTAGATATTTTATTTGAGATAATGTCCAGTTTATTCTTTGACATTTTAAGCATTTTTCAAAATAGTCTATAACATTAAAAAATTATCAAATGATTCCAGAATTTATTAATTATTTTAATTCAACTGCTATTAATAGAGTATTGATCACTGTAATGCACATATATTGATACGAATATAGAATATAATACGAGTATGCGACACAATACGAAATATGCAAACACACGATTTTAAATTCTTATAAGACATAAAGATAAAATATATATAAAATATTTTTTAAATAAATTGTAATGATATTTTATTATTTTATTAATATTAAAATATAAATTAATTTTTAATTATTTTTAATATTTTTTATTATATAAAATATTTAAAATATGTTTTGTTTTAATAATTAATAATATATATTATTTTTAAACTCATTTCAAAAATATATGTTAAGAATAAGACTGAACACGCTAACACGTGATGGTATTAAATGTATCCAAGTATATTTGATTAATTTTTTTATTTTTTATTAAGATACGATTAGACACAAAAGACACGCATATCAGATTTTTTTATTTTTATAAATTAAATAAATATAATAATGATCAAAATAAATAATTTAAAAAATATTTACCGAAATAAATATTCTTCTCTTATCTCGTTTATACTGTAAAAGAGATAAGATATTATTCATATATGTAAAATTAATCTAAATTTTTTTATTGAATTATTAATATTATTAATATTTTTTATTATTTTTAATTTTTTTTTAAAAAATACATGTATTTCGTTTACACTGTAATGAGATATACATGTGTCATATCCACAAGATACATACAAAATTATTTCGTTTAGTAAACGAAATAAAAAAATATTTATTTTGATAAATATTTTTTAAATTATTTATTTCAATAATTATTACATTTATTTAATTTATAAAAATAAAAAATCCCACGCATATCTCCTTTTCAGCTTTCTTCTTTAACTGTTTTCATTTCAAGCATTTGAGTTAGCCTTGGAAACATAAAAATATTAATGTAAAAAGGGTTACTGAAAATGCTGAAACTCAAAACATGTCTTGCATAGAACATGTGTAAATGTGTAATGTATAAGCATTGAAGACTCATAACTGACTAATAGGGCACTTGGTATTTTCTGCACTTGAACGTCATGCTTCACAAAGCACACCCGCGTTTCTTTCCAACTTTTATGGTAACCACTATGCTTTTTATCTTCTCAATTCGCGCAATTTATTTGACCCAAAATATGCACTATATAAAGGAATGAAAATAATTTATTATATATAAGAGTTTTTTATATGATTCTTAATACTTTTGCTATAAGAATCATTTTTTGGTCTTTCATATATAAATAGTCAAAATTAATTTTTAAATTATTAAATCAAATTAATTATAATTAATTAATTTAACTAGATATTTAATATCTTACAATTAATATAATTTAATTTTAAAAATATTTTTTATAAGTTATACTTTGTTCTGTATATTTAATTTTTAATAATTTTTTATTTATGAATATATTATTTTTTATTTTAATATATATGATGAATATTTAATTTTATAATTTTAGATTATTATATAAATATAATTAATATGATCTTATTTCTATTATTTGAATATCAATAATTTTTCTATGAATTTTTTATTGCATAATTTACTTCGACAAAACATAATAAAATTTGATTTATGAAAATTTAAATTTAAGAATTTACTATAATTAAGCTTAAATTCTAATTTATTTTGTCATATTATATAAATATTAAATTCTTTGATTAAACACTTATTTGATTACGATATAATATTATATATAACTTTCATATTGACAATTAATTTTCATTTGTCACACAAGTATTATATTTTAGGTAACTATATATCTTTTTGTTATTTTAAAAATTATTATATATTTTTAGGATTATTTAATTATGTTTATTTTTTAAAAAAGAATGTCATTATTGAAAAGCAATTAATGTTTGTGACAGTTTAAAATTAAAATAATAAAAAATATAAGATATTGATATTCTAAATTTTTTAAGTATAAATCTTGAAGTAAATATATATGATTATGATTAATGATCATAATTGGAGGCCTTTATTTTATTTCAATTCTTTTAGAACATATTTGTCTTACTTAAATTTTATTTTTTTTAATTGTTATTTTTTTTGGTATACTTAAATCTCATCAGTTTATATCAATTAAAATTTATGATTTGAAAAAAATAGATAAATGTCTATAAAATTAAACAAAAAATATTTTTTTAATAAAAAATTATATCGCTTTAATTTTTTTTCTGTATCATATCTTATATTTTTACTATAATTAAAAGTTTTACAGATACAACAAATTAACTGTTACATTATTAAATGTATTATTAGAGATAAATTATTAAAAAATATATAATACTTAGTTAATTATCATAATCACATTTAAATATATCTAAGTTATTTTTATATATATAATAAAAGTGATATGCTTAAAAAATATTTGTATATAGTTTATTAACAAATATATGTGATATTTATCATAATTTTTTTAATAAAAATATTATTGTATTAAAGTGATGTATTTTAAAGGTGTAGTGATTTTTATTTAAAAAAAATAGTAAATACTATTTTAATTTTATTTTTAATATTTAATTTTAATTTTACTTTTGACGTGTCAATATGTTTTAGTTATACCACTAAGGTGAATAACATTAATTATAACTAATTAATTATATTAATTATTTAATTTGATCAAGATAAATATTAAATTATTTAATAAATAATAAATAAAAAATAAAATAAATAAATTTAATTTAAATTATTTTTTTATTATTTTATATATATGAATCAGAATGTGATTTTATGTATTTTGATTAATAATTTTTTAAAAAATTATTGTTTTATTTATTAATATTTTAAATTTTCTATAATATTTTCATAAAATTAGGTTTTTTTCATAATATTTTTCTTAAAATTTTTTAATAAAAATATATCTTAATCTTTGTCTTTCATTTTTTATATTCATGAATTATACTAAATTTTTTTTATATATATTGTCTTTTTTTGTTTTCTTTTACTTCTTTTAATTTTTTTACCTTATTTTTAATTGTTTATTTTACTTTTACTCCTCATTCATTTATTGTATTTTACTTCATCTTAGTCTTAATTTTATGGTTATTTTTTAATTATATAAAATTGAATTATTTTTTTAAATATGCTTAAATATGTTATTTATTATATACAACTATTAGGATAAACAAATAAATATATATTGAATATATAATTTTATTTTGATTTAAATTAAAAATTGAATGAATTATCAGAAAAATATCAACTAATTTTATTTTTAATTTTTCTATAATTTCATTTAAAGGTAAAAGTCTCTTTATGTAATTTAAAGATATTAATCATAGACTATGAATAAATTTCGAAAGTTTTTTAGATTTATCAATATTTAAGTTGTCTATACATCACTTCTCAAAATATTATAATTTCACGAGCTATAATACGTGATATTAGTTATTGTTATATATATGAAAAATGTATTCATTTAGAGCTTATTCATTTATCTTTGATTAATATTATTATAACAAGGATACACGTGACTGTATGAGAATGATATAATCTAGACTTTGGTTATCTGAAAATTTACTGAGTGGTTGGAATAGCTCTATGTAACGAACCAACGAATGCTAGCAATAGTAGGCATGATGAAAAAATCAGCCAAAACGAATATTCGCGAGAATTACCGTGATTTAGGACTTGACGAGGACCCGTAAAATTTCCACGACCCGTCCACGTGAAATGGATGGGAACAGAGACATAAGTACCCTCCCCATAAGACCCATTAAATCCACGTGAATATAAAATTACTAATTTATACTCACATAAATCTATTTTTTAAATTTATTAACCCTAATTTTTGCTTCCAATTTCAATCCTTTCTTTTCCTTCCATATTCACTTTCTGTGCCTATCAAGTTCATCATTATGTCGCCAAGTATCGCCTAAAAAATCATTATGTGGAATATGTTTAATTTATATTTTTTTCTTAAAATGTTATTTTCAAGATGAATATGTTATGAGTTGTGTTGAATCATACTGAATTAATTATTTTATAATTATTATATTATGTTTTTTTATTAAATTTTTTCAAAAGTTTTAACGAATATCTATAGATACTTAAAAGGGATCTGCGCTTTTTAAGGAGATAATTAAACACGAATTTGCAAAGATGGAGAAAAAATGGGGGCATTTTTTTAAAAATAGAGTACCCATTACTATACCTAATTAACAACTGAAATTCAATTTAAGCCGATTTGAGACAGCACACGTAGGCTTCATCTGCATTGCGCTTTAAGAAAAGGGGTTCGTCACGCTCCCTTAAGTACCCATTATTATAGCTAACTAGCAATTGAGATTCAATCTGAACTAATTTGAGACGGGACACGTAAACTTCATCTGTATTGGGCATTAAAGTAATGAATTTAAGTCGGATTTAGGACCTTAACAATGGACTTAGGTTGATCTTACTTGTTTTGAGGTCTTATTGGGTCTAAGTATATTTTTGATTAATATTTTGAGTTATTGTTGTATAAACACTATATTATTAAATATTATAACATTCAGTATATGAAAAAGTTAGATACATTTACAAAAAAATTTTAATTCAAATTAAAAAAATTTTAATTATTCTTTTTGTCTTTTAGTTTTAAATATTATTCACTAATGTAATAAAAAAAATAAAAATAACAATAATTACTCATATAAATAAAATAAATAAAATAAATAATTTTAATATATACATGACACTACATATATCAATGATTATTATATATAAAAGTAATTTTTTTATTTTTTATAAAGACTATTTATATGATTTATTGCATAATTGTTCTTCTCTTAATATTTAATGAATTTAAGATACAAGATATTATTTATATTATTTAACATACAAAATAAGTAAATTAAGTCATCATCTAAGACAATAAGTATAATAGTACAAATACTTACTTACATATTAGTATTAAAAATATATAAATAGTATAAACTGGTATTTTTTACTAAAAAAAGAATAATAAAGGTTATTAATTAAGTTAGTTACATAATAAAAAAAAATTATGAATAACTTTTTAAATAATAATAAAAATAATATCACTATTTTTATAAATTACAAAATTTATAAAAAAAATTAGACAATAAATCAATCCTCAATAAATTATACATTAGTCTGTCAAAAAAATAAATAATTAATATATTAGATATTATTATTTACATATTAATATATATTATTAATTATTAATTTATAATTAATTTTTAACCAAATTTTGGTAATTAAAATTTAAAATGATTGAAATCATTAAATGTTGAATATTTTGCACCTAATCAATTTTATTTTTGTTATTGAAATTAAAAAAAAAGATGAATTTTTAGCTAATTTTGAATTCAAATTTAAATTTGAGTAAGAAAATAAAAAAATTATTTTGGCTTTTATGTTATTAATTTGAATTAATTTTAAGATAAAAAATTACTTTGTACATCATATTGTAAGATAGTGTGATCATTTACTATTTTTTAATGGCAAATATTGTCAAATAACAGTGTAAGAAATTAGAAGAAAATGTATTTACTATTTTAGAAAATACTAATTTATTTTTCAATAAAATAAAGAGTAATATTACACATCCACGTCTTTTTATGAACTAAGTCCAACCAAGTTAAACAATAAGACTTAAAATAATGCTAGTCATAACTAATTTTTGTGATGTTTGACCAACTTGATTAGACTAGGTTAACAAAAAAATTTGGATGTGTAGCATTATTCTAAAATAAGTTATATATTGAATAATAAAAGTTATTATTGGTTTTTTTTACACTAACTAATACTCAACGATGGTGTTTCGATAATATTACCAAAAAATATTAATCAGTCTAATAGCTTTTATAATGACGTAAGTTTATAAATTTGAAAAATTGAAAATCATGTCATAAAATGTGAAGTTTTAACATGTAACAATGCCGATTATAATGTTTGTCTTAAAAAATGAATATGATATCAACAAATAAAATTGTCCTAGGTAAATTTTAACAAAGACAAATTTCTATAAGTATTGCTATCAATGAGAAATTGTTTTACTTTGAAGACAAATACTATTATTTTCACGATATTTCCTAACTTGACAAATTGATTATTAATATTGATGCTCCATTTATTAAGGATTCGCCACTAGCTAATAATAGATTGCTATACATAAGACGAAATTCAAACTCCTATAATTACTCAAACGAATGAAATGACCACTCAACCAATCCAAATTAATTAAGACAAATATTAATTATTTTTAATATTTTTAAATTATAAAATATTTATAATAATAATTAATATATATTGTTTAATTTTTTCAATACAAAATTTTATATAATTTTATGTTTATTATCCCGTGCAGTGCACGGAATTAGTAAAAAGATAACTCAAGAGTTTTCAAATCTCAAAACAAAGAATTTGTTCTTAAAATTCCTTGAGGATTCAATGCAAGTACTTAATTTTGACCTTCTTTCTTTGAGTATCAATCCCATGATGAGACAATAACACTGCAATATTAAAAGGCATACTACTATTACTAACAAATTAAACAATAAATAGTGTTCTTAACAGCACAAATACTATTTTTCTTAATCCATTTATCAAATAATCTTTTCCTCAAAATTGCACACAATTCACAGCATAGTACCTGAACTTGTTCAAATCATTCCATTAATTGCATGATCCTTAGTAAACAAGTCATGCACTTACATCACCAACAATTGCATAAGAAAATATAGTTTTATGCTCAAAGTCTCAACTGCAACGGTTCTAATATGATATCTCAGGAAGTACATACAAAACAGTTTTAGATAGATTAAAATATCTCACTCTTACACCTTCATCATCTTTTCTTAAAACCATACTTCTTGCTTTCATAGAATAAATCGGTTTTGGCACTCCCTAAATTAACAATTTTGGGGCAACCATTCCTATCTTTCTCCTGCTGTGTGCATTCCTTGCAGTAGTAAGCATCAGATATTCCCACCCCTCCACATATGACGCAGCGGCCCTGAAATGAGTCATAGTTGCATTCGTCACAAACCCGGACAAGTGTACAAGGACGCACGTAAGAGTCGCAAATCACACACTTGCCATCGCATTTCTCACAAAGTCATCCAGTGACAATTCCTGACTGCTTTCAGCACATAATCAAATCAGGATGATGCTTGGCCATATTCTCAACACACTGCTAGATGGCGAGTATATAGATAACCTCTAACCAAACTGCAATTTGAATAACATGAAAAGGAGCTCAGTAAAATACTATTAACACTTGCAAAACAAGGTAAAATACCAAATCTACAAGCAAAATTTTGGGATAGCTTCATTGTTGAGATGAGTAAATTAGCAATTTCTAATCAAATGCCAACAAAGTATGCAAAATGCATTAGGCAATAAAATCGTGAACATATTCAAATCATAGGCTCAAATGGTTTCTTCCTTAGACTGGATACAACAAGGTCTTGTAAGTGGAAAATGCATGAGAACAGTCAATAATCACAATAGATAACTGATTACCAGAAAGGAATATATATATACATATATAAAACTTCCATTTTATCTAGCTGACATCCCGGAAAAATAAAGTGACAGGTCAAGTATCCATTAGTATTACTATTAAACGAGTTGCCTGTACATCGCTGGAAGTAACAAATATACCAGCTCAATTATTTATAGACACCACAGTATACAACTTTGCAACTTAATCATTAGATTAATATCACAAGAACATATGAAGTGCGAGGAGTCAGAACTAATGTCTCAGGCCTAGCAAGCTGAGAGCCTGAGAAGCATTAATACCAAAGCTTATGAACTACTTAGTTTTGTTTCACAATAAAATATTTATGCAAAACAATGACTTATTATTAAACCATATATATAACACAGGTCAAATCCTACATGAAACAAAGGTAGAATCAGAATAATGATGGATACAGCATTAAGTAGTTCAATTTATGGTTTGAATTTGAATTTCTCAAATTTAAATATCATCATAAGAGGATTAAGCAAAAATAAACAAAATCGCATTGAACTTAAGTTCTCTGCAACCCAAATCTTTTACATTCAAATTCATAAATCCGGATCATCATCTATCATTATTGTGATTGAAATGATGATGTTGCCATGGTTGATATTATAAATTGAATAAATTCTCTAAGCTATGAGCCCATGACAACAACAAAGAAAACCCAACCATATTTTCAAAAATAAGTCCTAATACAGCGTAATTACTCTAAAGCCCCCTTAATACTGAAAATCACAATTAAACCAGTACACACCACTAACAGCTGCAACACCGAAAAAACCCGAACCTATACAATTTTCACTTTGTTTCAACGTAAAAGCATCAAATTTGAATTTTCTTTCTTTATTCATGTAAATTAAACAAAAAAATTAAATAAAAGAAATGCTAACAACATACATGACGAACTGCTTAATCCAGAGATCAAGCTTGAACAAAAATCACTATGCTGAAACAAATGAACATGAACATGAAAAATTGAAAATCTTGCCGTGCAACACATAAGAAAAAGCGGTGTTGAGCTAACCTGTGCTGAGAACTGAGAAGTGAAGGCTTGAAAACGGTGTCGCTTAACAGGAATGGAGAAAAGAATTGTGTTGCAAAAAAGAGAATGGTGAGAACAAAAATAGTGTGTGAAAAAGAAAGGAAAAATGCGAGAAAAATCGAGACCTGTCCATGAGATGGGCCATGCCTGAAAATGTTGAATTGGGCTAAGCCCACTAACTTCTGAACCTTTTTATTATTATTTTACCTGTCTTTAGCTAAATAATACAGACCATGACAAAAAAAAACCTAAATAATACAGAGGAGGCGTGGATGAACTTTCCAAACGTGGGAAGCGGCGAGGAGAACCTGGAACCACCGGGGATTACGCGGAGGTGGACTGCGCGCCGGCTCAACAGAATTTGATACAACATAGAATCGGAGAGAGCAGAAGCAAACCGAAGCTCGAGAAGGCCATGGAGAGGGGACGGTCTCGTCGGAGATGCGCGGCAGAGCTTCGGTAGGAATAGAAGAGACTTTCCGGCGGAGTTTGCACCGAACCGGAACGGGATTAAGTTGTATGTAGGCAATAGACGTGGGTGGCCAGGGTTCGAGCTTGAATCGGCAGCAAAGGAGGAACGGCGGACTACGGGAACTGATTGCAAATGATATCCGGGTCGGGTGGGTGCTGGGTGGTCCGTCCGTTTGTAGTGCTCTGGGCCCTTGTTGGCCAGGCACCGTCCAAAAAAAAGATAAATAATTCAAAGTTTTTGGTAAAATATAGGATATTGAGAAGATTTTTGGTGAAATTTTTATTTTTAAAATATTTCTTTCATATATGTATTTATATTCTAATATGTATTTTATACTGGTGGTTAATTTTGATGATTGATTTTAGTGTACACATAACATAATCTTTTTAAATTAATGGAATAAAATTTCAAAGAAATTACACCATAATGTTCAAGATTACCACATATTCTGCTTTCTAAACTCTCAATAGATACCAAAATTACCACCCTTTCGGATTACTAGAATTAGCTTTCTACCAGCATAAAAGTTTACATCATCATACAGCCCAATTGCCATAATAGAGTTAGAGTCTACTATTTTACATCAATAGCTTTCATATTGTTGGTTGAAACCGGAAGTTCCTACAGGTAGCGTTTGTTTTGAGGTATTAGGACAGAGACCGAGAGACTGATACTCATTATCATGTTTGTTGGGTCAGAGACTGGTACTAAAATTTCTGTCTCTGTCCCCAAAATTTCAGTATTTCAGTACCTCCAAAAAATGGGACACAGGGGACTGAAATTTTTAGAGACGGATATTGAAATTTTAATAACATTTCATACCTAAAATACCCTCATTTCAATTAATTAATTCCAATTTTACCATTTGTACAAATTAAATTAGAGCTTCATTCTTGTTTCAATTTCTGTCTCCTACTTTGTACTAAACAGAATACTGAAATTTATTTCAATCTCTGTCTCTAAGTCTTTGTCTCTCAGTATCAGTCTTTCAGTCTCTGTCTCTCTACCAAACGCTACCATAGAGTATAGACTTCATGAGTTCGTGGACCAGCATTTGTAATTATACCACGAAGCCTTGACAGTATGTGTATAATCCCCTCTTCTCCCTTTACAGTAGCTAGTTAAGGTTGCATCCATAGCTGGCACCTGAGTTCATGTGACCTTTGCTTTCTTGCAAGTCCTCCTATACATTTCAGGCTTCGATAGGCCACTGCAGTCGGAAGCCAAAAGCGCAGATATTTTAGTTCTTGCAAGGATTGCAAATTGTCTGTTGTTATTACGATTTCATTTCTCTTGCTCAACAATATAATTTCTTCAGTACTATAAGTTTTTTTTTTTAATATAATTTTCATTAGGCATTTTATTAGCATGCATAATTCTATTCATATAATTGGATAGAAGCCCGTGCAATGTATCACAAACTTAAGCCCTATAAGAATAACAAAATTAAATATATCACAAATTTAGCATAAACAATAAGCTCCTCTAACATTAAAGCTTCATATAAATTTATAACACTACGCACAGTACATAATGTTTTTGCTTAGTAAGTTATAATTCTAGCCACTACAATATATTCCTAGAAATTTTATCTCCAGCCTTACCTAGGAACCACATAGTATAAATTTAAGATTTCGTTCACAGTAATGTTCCTTCAATTCAAGAACAATCAACCATCAAAGTGATTAATAGGGCCAATAACTGATTGTTCATATTGAGCATCATTAATCAGTTAACTAGTCAATGTTCTTAAATAGAAAATCACTTTCAGAACCCATTTTTGCATCCCCCCTTCTCCCCAAAAACCCTTTCCTAAATTTAACATGGAATCTAAAACCTAACATATTTTAATACATATATTTACAGCTGATTTTGTGAAAAGAATCAGTAAGATTCCAAACCACCGTGGTGAGCTTCCACAGGAACTCTGCTAGTGAGTGAAGGCCTCATTGTGACAATGGCTGATTCATTAGCTCCAGCTTTGAGAGCAGCTTTTCCAGCCTCAAGGAACCTCTTCACTGCATCTTCTGCATACTTGTTAGCTTCTCTCACTGTCATAGTCTTGCCAATGTTTGGATAAGAGTTGAGTACATGGTCACCATTGAGCTGAGATGCAAGCTGGATCAGTTCCACTTGGAACTCTGAGAGACTTGTGTCTTCCCTTGCTCCGAATGGCCTTAGATCACTACTCACATCCGCAAGTGTCTCTGCAAGTAGAAGACAACAATACAAATAGTGTTAATAAAAACCTTGAAATTTGGATATCAAGAATATGACTAGTTTCAAAAGGAACTAGGATATGGATGATGACAAAACAACAGCCATAAACGGCAATACCAAATAATTTATGTACTTCCAATATTCCCAACAAGTGAGGTCAGTAGACATAAAACACGGAAAATATTTGACTCGCTACCCCCCACAACCACCGTCGGTCTGCCGCCAGGTCGACTTGTTGTCAGAAGTCCACATTGGTCCCGACGAGGGTAAAATGTCCATTTATCATATACTTTTTTTTATCTGATTTGCTATACACAAAAGTAAAAAAAACTGGAGATATTTAAAAAAAAAAAACTGGAGATATTAGACTTTTTCGTTGTCTCCGACTCTTGATATGATTTTCTGTTGAGACAGCCCAATATTTGTATTATATGTTTTGGATTATTGTATGTAAAGCTGCACCATTTGCTCTTCACAATACTTACAAAACCACTTCTGAGCTAGAGCCAAAAGCGGAAACTTACTCATTTAATATTGCCATTAGTGCAAAAAGACAAACAGGAAGTTTCCAGGACTGGATTTAGAAATCGCTGGTATTGCCTTAATGCCTCTTCATAACACATTAGAGACTCTGTTGGAAGAAAAAGCTGTTTGTCCATTGCAAGCCTAAAACCTAAGATTGTCTATGGTTAGTGTCTAGTGTCTACGTCTACCAGAGACATGAATGCGGTGGTACCCGTCCGCCATTTATTTGTTGAGATAGACTTTTTATGGACATAGGAGCACACAAGTGGATGCATACATGTCTTCAATGTTCTTTTCAAAATGGTGAGATGCAAAAACCGGATATGAGACACAAATGTTTATTACAATTTTGTCCCTAAAAAATTCTAAATTGCATTTCTACCCTCATCATCACCAACACCTACTACATTTTCCTTCCTTTTCATTCCTCCATGATGCTGCTTCCTCCTCCACCACCATCACCATCCAGCTATCACTCTTGTGTCTCTATGTTTGTGTCCTATCTGTCTCCCCCCACTAACCATAACCAAACACAACCTAACTAACCCACCCACCAGCAAAAGAACAAGATCAAGGAGGGCTAATAAGATATTCATCATATTCACACAAAATGGACAAGTATCTTGAGCCCATCAAAATGTTGCTTTAATGAGTAGTCCAGACTATAACTAGTTACAGATTAATTTTACTACCACTACAGTCCAGACTATAACTAGTTACAGATTAATTTTACTACCACTACAGTGTACCAAGTTCACTGTGTAGGATGAAACAATAAAAAAGGCAGAGACAAACCTGGACAATCATCACGATAAGTATCTCGAATGTTGAAGTATTTTTCAAAGGTACCAGCCCAGGCATCTCTTTTTGTTAAAAAATTGGAGTTCAAATTGAAAAGCTTCTTTACTGTGGCAGGAACAGATGAATGTTCATATTGAGATGTTGGTGTTGGCCCATCAGGTTCATGAATCACTGCCAAACAATTAAGTGTCAGCTTATGCTTAAAAACTCCCCTAAACAAGAGTTAAACTTGTCAAAACAATTAAAACTTGGGTTACAAGGCACAGCTTATGACTATCCAAGTACAGTTATTGCATCAACAGAAAAGTGGTTTGATAGATCCAACCTTTTGGAAGGATAAGGATCTAAACTAATTAATTAGTATACACAAAGAAGACCAAAATTAGTTCTCAGCACCACATGTCAGAAGCACATAGAAGTATAAAATTCAGTACATAATTTCAAAGTAATGCAAAATTTTCCCATCAACTGTAAAGTGACTAGATTCACGCAACAGTAGAAATTCTGTATGTCAAAACTCTTTAGATCTGCCAACACACCATATAATTATAAATCCTATGCAAAGGCCCAAAATGACTTAAACCAAAGCAAGTACATAGTCCCATATAAGTAATAAAATACTTGTGTCTACAAAAATACAATCATCAAAGAGAGAAAACTAGTCAATTGTACAATTTGATGCAAAAGTATGTTTCAGCCAAGTCTAAGGTACATAGAATTAACCCAACTAAATAATTATGTCTACAGCCACCATCATTAACCAGATAAACCTAAAAATTTGTACAGCTTCAAGCAGAAGTATAATTGAACCAAGTCTAAAGGTACATAGAGGTAGAACAATGCCAAACAAATAGTTATATCTACAAAATACCATCATCAAACAGATAAACCTAAACATCTGTACACCATGAAAAGTATAGATCAAGCTGTCCCTAAGGTACAAAGAAATATCCCATTCTACATTGGATTTTCCATACTAACAATTAAAAAATAAATTGGTGACAAGCCAAAGTCACTAAAGTCAAATGCAGCAAAGGCAAAAAACTTTCAACGTACTCCACTCCAGAAAAACAAAAACCGGGAGATATTAAAAAAAATGAAAGCTGAAAATTTGCACACTATTCATTCCTTCACCTAATAGTCTAATACCACTACCATAATTCTTTTTATTTACTTCATCAACACCATCATCAGTCATCACCATATGCAATTATTTAAAGAAATAAAACAAAGATAAAGCTAAACAAACAAACAGAAAAGGCCAAATGGGCCAACTTGTCCCACTCGGTACAAATCCGTCTAACTTGTGAGTTATCCGACCCGAGCCAAAACTACCCACTTCTAAACAAGCCATGTTTTTATAATTTTATTGAACTCGCCCACTCTTTCAAGTCGAAGTCGGCAGAGCTGGCGAATTGGTTCCGACTCATTTTACCAGCTGACATGATTTTTTGCAGAGATCAGGCTCATTAACAGTCATTACGATTCAATTCAATTTAATCCATCCAAACCAATTAAGTCACTGGATGACATTAATGGTGTGTTTGTTTCAGTTTTTTAAAGGGGGAAAAATCTTTTTCCATATATTTCTCAGAAAAATTAAAAATATAAAAATCTAAAACAAAATTGTTTTCTACTTCATAGCATAAGTTTTCAAGAACAGCTTCTCAATAAATCTATTTTCAAAACTTTAGGCTTTATAGCGCAAAATTAAAACTTCATAATCACTATTTAGAAAAAGTTGAAAGAAAACATCCTAAAAATTCAGAACAACCAAAAGTAGCAATAATTGAGAAAACACCACCCCATAAAATGATGCACCAACAAAATATTCCATAATTCAGAAGTTACAAAACTGACCTGTACCCTTTTCAATCCAAGGGGAAATTAAGAAGGTAGGGACCCTGACACCCAACCTATTAAAGCGGAAGTAATAAGGGTCAGGCCCAATGATCCCATCAGGGTTAGGGACACCTTCCACAGGGGTAGGCACATGGTCATAGAACCCTCCATGCTCATCATATGTGATCAGAATTGCCATCTCCTTCCACTGAGGGCTCTTCCTGAGGATCTCATACACCTCCTTCACGAACCTCTGTCCCTCTGCCACATCATGCGAAGGGTGGTCATCGTTTGCTGGGGAAAGCTTAACGTCAAAGTACCTCTGCTCCACCACCACATAATTTGGAAGCTTCCCCTTCTTAGCATGGGACCTAGAGCATATTTTGCAATAAATTGTTTAGGAACATGTATTCTTTCCAAAAAATAAAATATATTATTTGGAAAAAAAATAAGTTTTTTATACAAATTTTCATAAGCGTAAAATATTTCAACAGTATTTTCTAATAGAAATCATAAAAATCATGTCAAGATGAGCAATTACATACAGAGAGACCCTATTGACAATTTTCTTGATTTTTACTAGATAATGGTGCAAATTATATTAATTTTTTTAAGAATAATTTCATGCACATCTAGTAAAATATTCACAATTTTAATTTTAAAAATGAAAATGACACAAAAAATTATTAAACCTATTAAATGACACACTAGTGCATGTAGAGCTAAAAATATATTTTTACGGTTTTAACTTCTTATGAAAATAATTTATTGTAATTAATCTATTTATCTATTTTATAAGAATAATATTAATTCTATAAGAATTTAGGATATATTATTTTTTTAATTCTTGAAAAACAATTTATTTCCTAAATCTGTTTACCTTAAAATTTTTTGACCAAATAAGCATTATATATATATATATATATATATATATATATATATATATATATATATATATATAAAGAATACCTTACTTTTTATTATTCAAAACTTTAGTTTTTCTTTTCAATATATATAATACATTAATAATAACACATGAATTGGGAAAATCTTACTCCTCCAAATAATATAACATGAATAAAATTAAACCGTCCTTCCTCTTGTTTCCTAGTAAATCAAACTTGTGAAAATTTATTATTCGAGGAATATTTTAAAATAAAAAAGACAATAAAATAATGAATTGTTTCAAATCTAAAATAAATTACTTTTTTTAATAATCAATAATAATATTAATATCGATATACAAATCTGGATCTTCTATGAAAAAAATTATGGAGTTACTCTTTTATGCATTGCCAATGTAAAAATATTTATTGCAGTTGAATCTTGAGTTTGTACTAGTCTCACTATCACAAACTCACAGTTCAATTTCAACTACTATCGAGTAAATAGCTTATAATCAAAGACTCCTCAGCTCAATAATTTTTTGGGGAAAAAATCAAATATTTTTCAAAGTTAATTTCTTACAATCCTTAAAATAGTATATCATGCTAACAATTAACAAATATACCTAAAAATATTTCTAACACTTTAATAAAGAAAATCAAGCATTTTAAGCTCTATATTTAATAAATTTAAGATGAATTTAAGAAATACAATAAATTTTCTTCAAGAAAATAAATGTTTATTATAAGAAAATGTCTCGGAAAGTCCATTTTTTAAAGTAAAAAATATATCATTTTACTTTTTTATCCACTGTGAAAAAAACGATTTTTTCTCCCCAAAATAAGAAACCGTACCAAAAACAAGGAACAAACTTTCCTACTTCAAAATTAAACCCTAACGAATGAGTAAAAACATCACTCACTTGAATTTCAAGGCGTAGCTATGGAAATTGACAACGTTCTTGATCTTCCTGAGCGACTTGAAGAACAGAGTGGCGGGAATATTCTGGTAGTAAATTCCAAACGTGAGTCCGTTATCGTTCAGCGAATCGAAGATTGTCCTCTGCGGGAACCCTTCAATAAGGTCCTTCCTCACCTACGTTACACAAATACGAATACGAGTATTGAATACCATACGGTATTGTTTTAATTTAAATAGAAATGGAAATTTTATGAAAAAAGAAAAAAAATAGTGTATTATATTTGCTCACATTGCTCATGGCACCGTGCGAGGTTGCAGAGTGAACGTAGAACCGATTCGGCTGAGTCGACGCGGGAACCGACGCAAACCACTTGTCGAAAACGCCGAACTCGTTCGCCAACTCAGTGTAAATCGGAAGCCGCTCCGGCTTGAACCCGCTCATAACGGTTCTCGACATTCCTTTGAGCTGGTTCTCTGCTTGTTGCGCGAAACCGTTCATTGGTGCGGGGTTTGCTGACGTGTCATTTGAGCCGAAGATTTGTTCACGAATCGCTTGGAAGGAGTGACCAGGATCCGAATCGATGAAGATTGCGTCGTCGGTGACGGGAATTGAAGGTGAGGAGAGGTCGTTGGCGGTTATGCGGTTCGATTCGGTTCCAGTTAGACCGTCGATATCGGGTCGGGTCTTCTTGAGCCACCCGAGGACGTGGTCGAAGGAGCGGTTCTCCATGACGAGGACCACCACGGTCTTGATTGGGCCGTTGATTGTGTGGGTTTTTTTGCGGTGGAGGTTGGCGGTGGTGGTGGCTGAGATGGGAGACAGGAGGAGGAAGAGAAGGAGGAGGGTGGGGAGGGGGAAAGGGGATCGCCGGAGATTCATCTCTCCGGTGACCGGTGATTGTTCTGTTTTTTCCCTTTTTTCACCTGTGAATGGTTTAAGGGGTAAAATTGGGAATTCAAAAAGTTGGTATGGGTGGGTGGGTTACTTTGCTTAGTTTGGTTTGGTTTTTTTGAGGGATATATAAAGAGGAGCACAAAAGAATACGGTATATGCTTTTAAAACAAGATAATTTTTTTGTTTTTGGCTTTTGTGTTTGGAAATTAATTAAGGTTTTGTTAATTTGTTTATGTTTTGCATCTTTCTCCGAAACACCCAAATTTTATGTAAGGATCTATGTAGGTATGTTACTTATTCCAAACAAATTCTGTGTATCTTGAATCCGTATTTTATAAGTGTTTTTAGGACTATCCTCATTATTATATCCGTTTTCTTAATAATTATTTGTTTGTCTTAAATTAATGAAATTTTCAATCAAATATTTTAATTGAGGTAACAGTACAAAGTTAAATATAAAAAAAAATTTGTGTATCTTAAATCCATTTTAGAGGCAATCTTAGGATTTTAGGATACCATAGAAACAAATGTTCTTTAATTTAATTTAATTTTGGGTAGTAATTCTTCTTCTAATATTATCATCTAATTATATATTTTTTTAAATAATTATCTAAATTTTTTGAGGTCACTTGACATAATCCTCAAATATTCATCGGCTAAAAATCGATAACTAATTTCTTGTTTCGTATGAATTTTCAAGTTAATAACTTTTTCAGTCAAATATTTTTATATGATATAATAATATATAATTAAATATCTATCTAAAATTATTTAGACTAATAATAATGTATACAGTCATACAAATTAAATACGTATTAAAACTATTGATATGAAAGTAACATATAATTATTCTTAAATGTAATAGTTCTTGATATTATAACAATATTCAAATGTTACACAGTCTAAGTGTGCATGTGTTTTATATTTCATAAAATAATTACAAAAATTAACTCTTTAGTTTTTGTTTACCAAGTCAAGTTTTTGAGTTCCGTGGAGGTTATAACTCCACGCCCAAAACGTTACTGACAAGAATTTTGTGAAGATTTGTTTCCATGTAAATAAACTTTTCAACATGTAGGCCATCAATCTATTTCATGGGTGAGGGTCCCTTTCCACAAAAAATTGACGTCTTATGATTTCATAAACAAGGTTTTTTACATGTATAAAAAAAATTACTAATAAATTATTAAATAAAAAATATATTTGGTTCTATAAATGAAATTATTATTTTTTTATAAAATTTATAAAATAAAAGGCAAAGTATTAAATTATTCCCTACGTTTGGATGTAATCTTGTGTTGGTCCTTAAGGTTTAAAGTGTCATATTTGAATAAAAAAAAATTCATTTAGCTTCAATTTAAGTCTCACTGTGAGGTCAAAGTTAAATAATTAACGAAATATCTTACATGACAGCAGTATAAGAAACCGAATATTTTTCTCACGGAAAAACCGAATCGCCTCCGATCCACTGAGCACAATCATCGTCGTCGCTACTGTGCTGGGTTGTTGACTGCGTTGTCTCCGTTAAGGTAAGGGTTTGGAAAAGAAAAAAGATCAATTTTATGTTCTCTGTTATTTCTTCAGTTCTCTGAGTCCATCTTTTTTAGCCGTTAAATATGGTGTTGTTTGTTGTTTTTGTTAGGACATGTGTGTTTATTTATCTATATTGTGTTGATTTTGCACTCCTCCACTTTGTTGTTATTGCTGCCAAGTTCTCCCCTATTTAAGAATTAAACTGCCAAGTTATCATAATTTGCATATCCTGTCTAGTATTGAAATACATTTATCTACTGTTGAAATTATTATTATCTACCCTTATTCTTGTACAATGCATTTATCTATTGTTGAAATTATTATTATCTTAATTTGCATATTCTATCTAGTGGCTAGTTAATATTTGATTTTTTTTTAATAATTTGAAATTATTTATTCCTCATTCAACCATCGGTTCATCACAAATTCTGATTGGCTTATTATCAAAATTCTTAGTATGTTACTATTATTGTTATATGAAACTAAAAACATTGTTCCAAAAACAAATTCTTATATGATAGTAAAAAATTTTTAGTGGTGCTATGTCAGTTCAAAACAATTTCTGCTACTGTCTTGTATCACAGAATTTTTTATCAGTTTAAACATTATTATTTTATTAAAAATATAAGTAAATTATATCAAGATGGTGGTGTTATAACAGTTCAAAAGCAAATTCTTTCCCAAATTCTTAACAGAGAAAAACTATAGATGTACAGTTCTTTTAAGATATTCGGAATTATAACAAGTAGGCTGTATAATTTAAAGGTTCTTATAATTTTTGACAATGTCAATCAATTAGAAGAACTAGAGGAATTGATTATAAAATCACTTGTACAAGAAATAGAGTAATTATAACTACTAGAAATGTGCATATTCTATCCGAATTTGGAGTGGATGTAATTTACAAGGAATATGCTTTCTGACCCAAGGTACTTTTCATTTGCATATCTTTTTAGAAATAATTAAAATAGTTAAGACACTTTTTAGAAATAATTAATTTTATGAGTAACTGCTTGATTTTTGCAAACTTAGTGCTTTAATCCAAATTACTTGTTCTTGATTTAGGGTAATGGGTGGGGGAGGATTTTTAATCATTTTTTTAGTACTGTATGGTTGTGAATGGTTTTAGACATTAAGTTATGGAATCCATTTTTTATCTAGATTATAAAGCATGTGGAACTAAATACAGCTTGTCATATTTTCAATCAAATCATTTAATGGAAATTGATAGTAAGTACAGAAGTAGAATTTTGAAATTTGGGTATAGAAGAGAAGGGAAGACAAGAGAAGAGAAATTTAGGGATTAGGATTTTTAAATTTGATTCAGAAACCAAATTGCCACAAAAAGTTTACTAATCCACGTCAGCTAGCCGGTACTTGGCCAGCGTGTCAGAGACGAATCCACATAAGCTTTTCGATGGTGTCTATTGACGGAAAATACTTGAAGGACGACTCTGGATCCCGGAGTGCAACTTCAAAGATGAATGTGGGTAATTGTTAACTTCAGGGATCAATTTAAGACCCGAGTGCAATTTTAGAGACCACTTTGAGACTTAACTCACATTGTCGCCATCTACATTTGAATCATCTATTTCATAGTTGCCTTCAAATTCATCTTCGCTTTAATTATTGTAACCTTCCCAATCCATGTTTCTATCGGCGTCTTCAGCCCCATAAGCCAAGTGTTCAAACTCAACATATAGCTCGATGACGGAATCTTGTGATCGACTTTCATGATATATTGAAAACATTTCTTGCATATCTACTTCATCAGTGACATACTTCGTCTCGAAGTGTATGAATCTTTCAAATACTATTACAGAATACCTGTGTAGAAAGTTGCGTGTGATCATGGTGAGAGGCATACTGAGACAGAGAAAACTGAGAGGAGAATGAAAAGTGAAACTTGCAATAATGATGAGTCACACCCATTACAACGCTAACTGCCTGATATATATAGTTAGACAATTTTAACTAACTCCTATACAACTTGACACAACTAATTATGGCTAACTAAGGAAGGGAAGTGGAAACGTAACAGACTTAACAAGCTACATAAATAGCAATTACTATAGACCACTTGTATCATGTAACACCCTCCCGTAAGCTTGGAGGATTGGGCGAGAATATGTCCAACAATCCAAGCTTAGAGTGAGCAATGAGGAAATGACCAGGTGCCAATGGTTTCGTCAAGATATCAGCAACTTGACTAGTAGTGGAAACTGGCAGTAGATGTAGCAAGCCTTCTTGCAATTTGTCTCGCACAATATGACAATCGGCCTCGATGTGTTTAATGCGTTCGTAAAAAATTGGGTTATTAACAATGTAGATGGCAGAATTGTTGTCACAATAGAGGTTGATAGACTTCATAATAGGTGCTCCCAAGTCCTTTAAAACGTAGCTTAGCCACTGAGCCTCTCTAGTTGCAAAAGCAAGTGCCCTATATTCGGCTTCAGACGATGAAGCAGCCACTGTTAGTTGTTTCTTGCTGTTCCAGCTTACAATGGATGGACCAAGATAAAAGCAGTATGTAGAGGTAGATCTCCTAGAATCAGGGCAGCCTGCCCAATCGGAATCTGAAAACCCTGTGAGATTAAGGTCTGAATTAACAGAAAAGAAGAGTCCCATAGCTGGTGACCCTTTAATGTATCTCAACACCCTATGTGTAGCTTTCATATGTTCAGTGGTGGGAGATTCCAAAAATTGACTGAGTTTTCCTATTGCATAGCTTATATCTGGCCGGGTGTTAGAAAGATAGAGTAACTTTCCAATGATTCTTCTGTATTGAGTAGAATCAGCTAGCAAGTCTCCATCACTCTTGCTTAGCTTAGCTCTGTAGTCAATGGGAGTAGAGGCAAGTTTACAATGTTCAAAATCGGTATCCTTGAGCAAGTCAAAAATATATTTTCGTTGATACAATGCAATACCTTTCTCAGATCTTGCTATTTCTAACCCAAGAAAGTACTTAAGGTCTCCTATAACCTTGATTCGAAATCTATCATGCAATACCTTTTTCACAACTTTAATTTTATTCAAATCATCCCCCGCTAACACCAAATCATCAACATACACCAATATGGCAGTGAAACCATTTGATGTAGTCTTTGTAAACAAACTGTAATTAGACTTACATTGAGTGAAGTTTAGCTCAGTGAGCACTGATTTGAGCTTGTAATTCCATTGTCTATTGGCCTGCTTTAACCCATATAGAGACTTCTCTAGTTTACACACTTGACCTGGTGTAGCATCCAATCCTTGAGGTACCCGCATGTATACCTCTTCATGAAGTTCACCATGCAAAAAAGCGGTGTTGACATCTATCTATTTGAGATGCCAACCTCTTACAGCAGCAACAACCAAAACTATCCTCAGAGTTCCTAATTTAACAACCGGGCTAAAAGTATCTTTGTAGTCAACCCCAAGAACTTGAGTGAAACCCTTAGCTACCAAACGCGCCTTGTGCCTCTCAATACTCCCATCCGGATGGTATTTCACCTTGAACACCCATTTGCAACCTATTGCCTTCTTATCAGGTGGTAAAGAAGTTAGCCTCCAAGTTTTGTTTTCATCCAGGGCTTGCAATTTAGCTTTAATGGCTTCCTGCCAGCAGGGATGAGAGACTACATCTTCATAGCATTTAGGCTCCACATTTTGGATGGCACGAGAATATGCGAGATGCATTGGAAAAAAATTTTCATATGATAGAAAATCTGAGATCGGGTATCACTGAAAACAAAGTTGGCTTCTAGATTGAGCACTATTGATAGTTTTGCATTCATAATCTTTCGAATATGCAGGAGGTTTTGAGATTCTAGTGGACCTTCTTATCACAGCATTGTCAGGCAATGTAATTTCTTGTGTGGGTAGGTTTAGATTTTTTTCTTCATTGTTTATAGATGATGTAGAATCAAAATGATCATGAATGTTAGGAGAATTTATCAAATCATCAGAATCATTGGACTCATGCAAAACATGATTTTGTTCCAAATTGTCACTATGCCATGATGCACGTGGACCTAACTGGGAATTATTAGTGCTAGAGTGAACATTGCTATTATTATTTGTGTCTAGAACCAGAATTTGTATGCTCTCTAAAAAACTGTAATCGAAGTTACCATGAGACATGTGTGCATTATGATGATTAGGTGTGGTATGTTGTATGACCTCAGAGATGTGAATATTTTGTGAATTTTTATAAGAAAAATGGTTTTCATAAAATTGTACATCTCTGGACATGAAGATCTCTCTATTTTGTAAATCAAACAATAAGTAGCCTTTTGTTCCCTCCCTAAATCTGAGGTGTAAGCATTGTCTTGCTCTCGGATCTAGCTTAGCTCTATGCCGAGTGAGACTAGTCGCATATGCCAAACAGTCGAAAACTTTGATGTTGGACAAGTCAGGTAAGGATTTGTGAAGAATTTGGTAAGGATGGTGGTTGCTTAGAAGGGTGGAGGAAATCTTATTTATCAAGTATACTGCGTGTCCAACACCATAGCTCCAAAAACTTTTTGGCAAATGCACATGTATCATGATGGTTCTTGCCACGGCCAAGATGTATTGATGCTTAGGCTCAACAATACCATTTTGTTGTGGTGTCTCAACACATGTTTTTTGCTGAATAATTCCAGATGAATCATAGAAGGAATTCATTAAAAACTCAGGGCCATTGTCTGTTCTAATTATTTTGACAACTGCATCAAATTGAGTTTTAACAAAAACAACAAAATTTTTAACTAACTGTGATGCCTCGGCCTTACTTTTCATGAAGAGAGTCCAGGTAAATCTGGAATTATCATCTACGATGGTAAAAAAATACCTTTTTTCAGTAAATGAGGGAATAGAAACTGGTCCCCAAATGTCTATATGTATGAGCTCAAATACATTTGTTGTAACAGTAGAGCTGAGAAAAAATGGCAAGCGTTTTTGCTTTCCTACATGGCATGAGTGACATGGCTCATGACTTATTTTACAATCAATGAAGTCAAATTGTTCTTTCAATGCAACTAACCTATCATGTGATAGATGACCTAATTTATCATGCCATAATTTTTCTTGAGTATTTTCCTTGAGAGCTTGCTGATTACTGCCTTTAGAAAATGTTGTGATATGAGAAAGTTGTTTGATCTCTTTGAGCAAAATGTATAAACCATCAACATTGCTAACTGCACCAATCATCTTCAAAGTGTGCAGATCCTGTATCTCATAATTTTCATCAGTAAAACTCATTTTACAATGTAATGATGCAATCACTTTTGAGAATGAGAGAAGTTTAAAATTGAAGGATGGAATGAACAATGCATTTGTCAAGTATAAATTGTCAGAAAATACAATGGTCCCATATGCAGCTAGTAGTAAGTGCACCATTTGGTAATCTGACAATTATGGGATCAATTTTAAAATAATTTTAAAAATCTGCCAAGTTATATGATACATGGTCTATTGCACCAGTATCTATAACCCATGACTTGTGTTTTTGAGTGCAAACATTTAGAGCCTTGATGTTGGATTTAAAATTCAAGACATGTACTGTTCATACCCTGGGTCGAGCTGTCCGACCCGGGATGTTTGACAGACAAAGCGACCGACCTCTTTAGGTCAGGACAACCCGACTTCTTTCTTAAGAGCTCGGCCAAGTCACCAGGAAAGCCCAAAGAAGGGCCCAAATAGAGGAACACGCCCCAAATCCTAAGGCAGCCCAAGGGATAAAGGCGGTTCCGTTGAAGATACGCTGACCTCAACTCAAAGATAAAAGATAAGATAAGATAACTAACTTATCTTATCCAAAAGGTCACATCTCACCATTATAAATACACTGGAGCACCCAGGTATAACTCACACTCTGATTCTACTCAATACCTACTTAATCCCCTTGCTAACTTAAGCATCGGAGTCCCCTGCAGGTACCCCCCACCCTTCGGTGACAAAGGATCAGCAGCACATTCAGTCCAACAAGTCGGACGCACCAGCTCCGGCCGCTATTCACCAGCCGGACACATCAGTTTCGACCAGCACAGAAGATCTCGTCCGAGATCGACCTACAATTTCAGGTAACCCTCGGAACATTGGCGCCGTTGCCAGGGAACCTGGAAGTCATCCAATCACCATGGCGGACGACCATGACAACGGCCACAATTCAGGTTTGGAGGATCGGACACCGCACAAAAATGCGGATGTCACGCTACAAAACACTCCGGAAACCAACAAAGACAAAGACTCACCAAATTTAGGGGCAATAGAAGTGCTCCTGGATCGCCTAAAACAACTGGAAAAAGAAACCCAACAACAACGGAAAATTGGAAGAGATCTCCAAAAAGAGGTGCGGCGACGTCGAGAGTTGGAAGAAAAACTACAGCAATTGGAAGCTGGTCTCAAATCAAAAGCCCCCGGACTAATCTCGAGGAAAATTCACGCAAAGACCAAGACCCATTCACCAGGGAAATCATGAAAACCAAAATTCCAAAAGACTTCAAACTCCCGGATATGACCCTGTATGACGGCACCACGGATCCCAACCACAACCTCAGCAACTTCAGAAGTAGAATGTACCTCACTGACGCCCCAGATGCTGTTCGCTGTAAGGCTTTTCCAACAACTCTCACAAAGACAGCGATCCGATGGTTCGACAACCTACCCCCGAAGAGCCCCCAGTCTACTAGGGATCAAACAAGGAGATCGGGAGAGCCTCCGCAACTACATGGAGAGATTCAACAAAACATGCATGGACATACAAAGCTTACCAACGGAGGCCGCCATCATGGGACTCATCAATGGCCTACGAGAGGGACCTTTCAGCCAATCTATATCAAAAAAGTACCCGACCTCCTTAGACGAAGAGCAGGAGCGGGCAGAAAAGTATATCAACATGGAGGAAAACGCTCGGTTAGGAGAAACCTCAAAATCGGGGGCCTCCTACCGAGACAAAGACAAGGAACCCAAAAGAAAAGAAGATCGACAAGGGGAGAAAATCAAAAAATACCATAACTACACCCCTCTCAGGGCATCCCTGGTCGAGATATACAAAGAAGTCTGCCATACGGAAAAAATCCCCCCAGCACGGCCGCTCAAAGGCAAAAGGGGAGGAGGAAACCGAAAGGAATATTGTGAATACCATCAAGTCCGAGGACACTCCACAAACGAATGCTTCGACTTAAAAAATATCATAGAAAAATTGGTGAGAGAAGGAAAATTAGATCGATTCCTGGCCACCCGAGATGATCAAAGAAAGAGACGAAGGGATGAAGATACCAAACGAACAGAACAATCACCTCGGACACCAGAAAGACATGTTCACATGATACACGGCAAATTCACAATAGGTGGGATCTCCAAATCCTCTCGCAAAAGATATCTCAAAGAAGTATATCATGTCGAAGAAGAGGAGAAAGCACTCAACATTCCGGCAATATCATTCACTAAAGAGGACGCATCCGGCATCATCACAGAACACGATAATCCCATGGTTATCACCATTATATTGGCAAACGCCAACCTACACCGCACATTAATAGACCAAGGGAGTTCTGCCGACATCTTATTCAAAACAGCCTTTGATAAACTCCGCTTGGAAGAAAAAGAACTTAAAGCATATCCAAACAGCCTGTTTGGACTAGGAGATACCCCGGTTCGACCACTTGGATACATACCACTACATACAACCTTCAGAAAAGGGGACCAATCCAGGACCCTCAAAATAGACTACATCGTAGTCAATGTAAGTTCAGCTTATAACGCTCTCATAGGACGGACAACACTCAATCAACTCGGCGCAATAGTCTCGACCCCACACCTATGTATGAAGTTCCCAACCCCAAAAGGGATAGCCACGATAAAAGCAGACCAGAAGATGGCACGTCGTTGTTATAACGAAAGCCTAAACCTCAGAGGCAAAGGAGAAGAGTTCCACACAATCAAGCTGGGCGGAGTTCACCGACGAGAAGAACTCCGTCCCCAGCCAGAAGGCGAGATAGAAAGATTCAGATCAGGGATACCTCGGAAAAAACAACCAATATCGGCACAATCCTAAAAGGAGATTTAAAAGAATTACTAATACAATTCTTGCGAGATAACGTCGATCTCTTCGCATGGAAAGCCGCAGACATGCCAGGCATAGACCCTAAGCTAATGTGTCATAAGTTGGCAGTTTATCCAGGATCTCGACCGGTGCAACAGAGACGAAGAAAACTTGGGCCAGAGTGATCCCAAGCTGTGGACGAGCAAGTACAGGCACTACTGGAAGCCGGATTCATAAGAGAAGTCAAATACCCGCTATGGCTAGCCAACGTTGTCTTGGTGAAAAAATCAAATGGGAAGTGGCGAATGTGCACCGATTACACCGATCTCAACAAGGCTTGTCCAAAAGATCCATAACCACTCCTAAGTATTGACGCTTTAGTAGATGCTTCCTCCGGATACAAATATCTCTCATTTATGGACGCATACTCGGGATACAATCAAATCCCCATGTATCCACCAGATCAAGAAAAGACCTCGTTCCTAACACTGAAGGCAAACTACTGCTACATCGTGATGCCTTTCGGTCTTAAGAATGCAGGAGCTACTTATCAAAGACCAATGAATAAAGTCTTCTCAGATCACATCGGAAAAATCATGGAAGTTTATGTGGACGACATGTTGATAATGACACAAAGCGAAGATACATTATTATCCGACCTGACTCAAGTGTTTTACACTATAAGGAAGCACAACATGCGGCTCAATCCCGCAAAATGCACCTTCGCAGTAGAAGCAGGCAAATTCTTAGGCTTCATGCTCACACAAAGGGGAATTGAAGCAAATCCAGACAAATGTCAAGCCATACTCAACATGAAGAGCCCAACCTGTGTCAAAGAAGTACAACAACTCAATGGGAGGTTGGCCGCCCTATCCCGATTCTTAGCAGGAGCTGCGATAAGATCTCTCCCCTTCTATGCTACTTTAAGAAAGGGAAAACAGTTCGAATGGACGACAGAATGTGAACAAGCCTTCCAAGACTTCAAGGAGTTCTTAGAACGGCCACCTATCCTATCTCGACCACAAGAAAGAGAACCGCTCATATTATATCTCGCAGTAGGGAGCCGGGCAATAGCCTCAGCACTAGTCAGAGAAGACGAAAATGGGCAAAAACTCGTCTACTTCATTAGCAAAGCACTACAGGGATCCGAGCTGAACTACCAGAAAATAGAAAAATTTGCCTATACCCTCATCCTAACATCTCGACGACTCCGCCCGTACTTCCAGGCTCACACCATTAAGGTTCGAACTAACCAACCTATAAAAGGAATATTGCAAAAAACAGATCTGGCAGGCAGAATTCTACAATGGGCAGTCGAGTTGTCAGAGTTTGACCTCCAATATGAAGCTCGGACGGCCATCAAATCACAGTATTTGGCCGACTTTATCGCAGAATGCACAGATGCCCTAGAAACCCCCACAGAATGGAATCTTTACATGGACGGTTCTTCAAATAACACTGGAAGTGGCGCAGGCGTGATAATAGAAAGCGACCAAGGAACCCAAGTTGAGCTCTCCCTCAAAGTTCGGATTCCCGGCCTCAAACAACTAGGCAGAATATGAAGCATTACTAGCCGGTTTGAAGCTGGCTAAAGAGGTCGGAGCTCAAAAACTCAACATTTACAGCGATTCACAAGTGGTCACGTCACAAATAACAGGGAGCTACCAAGCCAAAGATACCACCATGAAAAAATATTTGGATAAAACCAAGGAACAACTCGGACAAATCGGGGAGTATAAAATCTGCCACATACCCCGCGAACAAAACGTCCAAGCTGATGCACTCTCAAAACTAGCCAGCACCAAACCAGTGGGCCACAATAGGAGCCTCATCCAGGAAATGTTACAAAACCCGTCAATCTCGGAAGAAGAAAAAGTCCTGACTATAACAAGTCAGGACCAAGGATGGATGACCCCCATAATCAACTACCTCAAAACAGGAATGCTCCCCATAGAAGAAAAGGAGGCAAAGAGGTTAAAAAGGGAGGCACAGTACTACACCATCATAAACAACATCCTGTACAAACGAGGAATCTCAACACCTTTACTAAAATGCGTGCCGACCTCCAACACAAGGGAAGTGCTAGAAGAAATACACGGCGGTATTTGTGGCAATCATCTCGGAGCACGAGCTCTCGCCAAAAAAGTACTCCGGGCGGGATTTTATTGGCCAACTCTACAGAAAGAAGCTACAAAATTTGTAAAGACATGTCCACCATGTCAGAAACATGCCAATTTTCACATTGCCCCGCCAGAAGAGCTCATTAGCGTGACCTCGCCTTGGCCATTTGCAAAATGGGGACTCGATCTTCTCGGCCCCTTCCCACAGGGATCATGACAAGTTAAATTCCTCATAGTAGGGGTATATTACTTTACAAAGTGGATCGAGGCAGAGCCCCTAGCCAATGCCACTGCTCAGAGAAGCCAAAAATTCTTATATAGAAACATTGTCACAAGGTTTGGGGTTCCATATTCTATAACCACAGACAATGGCACCCAATTCACAGACGCAGGCTTCAGAAAATTAGTAGCCGACTTGAATATAAAGGACCAGTACACCTCTGTCGAACATCCACAAGCCAATGGACAGGTCGAAGCAGCCAACAAAGTCATATTGGTAGGGTTAAAACGAAGACTGCAAGATGCAAAGGGAGCCTGGGCAGAGGAGCTTCCACAGGTTCTATGGGCATATCGAACGACGCAACATTCCACCACAAAGGAATCCCCTTTCCGATTAGCATACGGAATGGAGGCAATGATTCCAGTAGAAATTGACGAAGGATCGCATAGAGTAGTCCATTATAATGAGGGAGCAAACTTCCAACTTCAGAGGGAAGAACTCCACCTACTACCTGAAATCCAGGAAAGAGCTCGGATTAGAGAAGAAGCTCTAAAACGTCGAATGGCTTCCAGATATAATCAACGGGTAGTGCCAAGAAGTTTCGCTGAGAACGATCTCATCTTAATCCGAAACAACATTGGAACAACTCGGCTCGGAGAAGGAAAGTTGGCAGCAAACTGGAAGGGACCCTACCGAGTCATAGAAGTGCTTGGGAAGGGCTACTACCGACTGTCCGAACTCGAGGGTCGAGAGCTTCCCAGATCATGGCACGCCTGCAACCTAAGAAGGTACTACAGCTAGAAAAGGCAACGGATCTCATTAGTGGATGTTCTCTTTTTCCTGAAAAGGTTTTTTAATGAGGCACCATGTTGAGATCCAGGTCATGCCCGACTTAAAGGGATAAGAAAATTCCCATATATATATATTTGCATTTTTTCTTTGAATAAAGTTTATTTAGATATTCTACAAAGAATCCAAGACGCATTAATCTGAAGTATTCACCGTCCGGTTATAAAGCAACAGGTCGGCAGAAAGTGAAAAACAATTTCACTGCACAACCACGATAAAGATAAATCGTCCGATAAAGGTGAAAACGCGATTCACCGAAAGGACGATCTAAAGATGCCAACCACTTTCTACAAATCGGCAAAGGTGAACACAGAATAATGTAAGAAGTTATCGAAAGCAATCCAAAAAAGAACCTGACGAGGTCTTACGGATAGCTAAAATAATAACTTAAAAGGCTGGCCGACGCTCACAAGTCGGACCAAGTCAACCCAAGTTATAAGTAAACCCTGGAAAGAGGTCTGGCCAACCCTATTAAAGAGGATTACTTTAACTTAGAAGGGCCTGACATAACAAAGTCAGCCCAAAACAAAAAGTTATACAAGTAGTCCTAGAAAGAGATCTGACAAAGATCCAAGAAAGAGGACTACAAAAAATAACTTAAAGGAGACCGACATAACCAAGTCGGACTCCTACCACTAAAAAGTTATACAAGTAGTCCCTGAAAGAGATCTGACAAAGATCCAAGAAAGAGGACTACAAAAAATAACTTAAAGGAGACCGACATAACCAAGTCGGACTCCTACCACTAAAAAGTTATACAGTTATACAAGTAGTCCCTGAAAGAGATCTGACAAAGATCCAAGAAAGAGGACTACAAAAAATAACTTAAAGGAGACCGACATAACCAAGTCGGACTCCTACCACTAAAAAGTTATACAAGTAGTCTCTGAAAGAGATCTGACAAAGATCCAAGAAAGAGGACTACAAAAAATAACTTAAAGGAGACCGACATAACCAAGTCAGACTCCTACCTCTAAAAAGTTATACAAGTAGTCCCTGAAAGAGATCTGACAAAGATCCAAGAAAGAGGACTACAAAAAATAACTTAAAGGAGACCGACATAACCAAGTCGGACTCCTACCACTAAAAAGTTATCAAAGTAATCCCTGAAAGAGACCTGACAAAGGTCCTAGAAAGAGGATTACAAAAATAACTTGGAAAGAGGTCGACCTAACGAAGTTGATCTCCTACAAATAAGTTATAAAAGTAATCCCCGAAAGAGACCTGACTAAGGTCCAAGAAAGAGGATTACAGAAATAACTGAAAGGGGGACCAGTGCAAAAGAACCACCAAGAAACAAGTTGGACCCATAAGTCACAACCTTAAAGGATCCAAGCTACAAACAATAAAACAAAGCAATCCGAGGAGGTCGAGATACAAGATTTCAAACATCAGTAGAAAACTGAAAAGATGCCAAGTCAAAAAACTACCTCTATTACTCCACAAAAGTTACAAGGCCCCGGAACAGCGGCCATCAACACCTGCTAAAGATAGCGAGCTACTTTTTGTTTTTCAAAATAAAGTTGCTAAAACAAGCAACTAGAAACTGTCAGCAAAACAAAAAGTTTTAAAAAGCCCACAAGCCAGGCCAACTACATAAATATCTAGAAAGAGATCAGCAAGCATCAGGAGCCTTCTTGGCATCATCAGGACAAGGAGAAGGAGGACAAATCTGAATAGGCACGGCATCTATAGTTCCATCCTCCCGGTTCAGAACCTGGCAATCCGAATCAGGTGCAACCGGAGGAACAGAAGAGGTCGACACTTTGGCAGAGGACACAGGAGGAGGATCAGCATCATCATCACCATCGTCATCAGGGACAATCTTGCCATCCCTGATAACATTATCCAAGCTGAAAGGGGTGAGATCGGCCTCGGGAGCAATGACCCGAACTTGCTCCTTTAAGTTCTCATAAGCAGCAGTCACGCTGCCAACGAGATGACCTTGGAGCTCAAAATAATCTTCCCGGGCATTGTTCAACTCCTCCCTCAGGCGCATCACCTCCCGATAAGTCGTAACATAACTCTCCTTATGCATCAAGGCTGTGTCCTCGGCCAATCTCAAAGAAGCCGCCAGTGAAAGGGAACTCACCTTCTCATTCTCTAGATCCTTCTCCAACTTGGTCACCTTCAATTCAAGCTCCTTCTTCAGCCCCTTCATCCGGTCAAACTCCTACTTTGCCTCCTCCATAAATGCTTTGGTAGCATGGAGAGGAAGATTCTGAGCAGTCCAATGTATAGCAGCCGACATATATGCCATCCTTACATGATTTCGGGCCATAAACTCCAGATGATGGAGAATGGACACATCGTCCATGGAGATGGTACCATAGGGCCCGATTTGTTGATCTACAAACTCAATGGCATTGAAATCAGGGGCATTGAGGTCGAAGGGCTCAGCCGTCTTTTGCTTCTTACTTAGAAGGACAGCAGATGGAGCGGCAGAAGTAGGGTGAGGATCCACCAAGCGGACCCGAGGTGTTGGGATCACCTTCTTCACCCTGGGGGAACTCGGTACTGATGGCTTCTCGCGCACTTGGGAGGACCCCTCCCCAGCTGCCTTGGCAGCAATATTTCTGGCAGCAATCGTCTTCTGCGCCCTCTTAAAAGCTTTCATAGATTCGTTATTCTTCATTGCCTCTGCAAATAAAACAGAAAGTTAAGCTACAAGTCGGACAAGTCGGAAGGACAGCTACAAGCAATATAAACAGATAAAAAAGGAAACACAAAATACCCAGCTCAGTTTGAAGAAGAGAGGGATTGGTTAGAAATTTCTTTGTGTCGAGATGGGGAGGTTGCCCCCAGTGTTCTTTCAAGACAGTCACAAAGGCTCGCTCAGCCTCATCCAACATTTTCCACGTATATCGGGACACCCTCACATCCTTTTGCCATTCCAAGGGAAAAGCATGCTCATCATTTTCATCCATAAAGAAGGGCCGAGCTCCTTCAACAGCTCGGACCTTGAAAAAGTAGTTTTTAAAATCACGAAATGACTCGTCAAACATGGAAAAGACCTTCTTTCCCTGGGTAGAGCGAAAAGAGACCCAAGCTGCCTTCTTTTTTACCACTCCGGGCTTAGTCAAAACAAACAGATAGAAAAAGAGAGATTGGGAAGCAGGGATACCAAAACCATGGCACAACAATTGAAAAATCTTTATGATACCCCAGGAATTAGGGTGAAGTTGAAAGGGGGCAACATTACACGACCATAACAGGTCGGTTTCAAATTGAGTAAAAGGAAGGGTAATACCCAGCGGACCAAAGAAAAAGTCATAAACATAGAAGAAAGGGCGATCGTCAACAACCCGAGTAGAGAAGCAGACTCTCTCTTCGGAGGAGGGAGAGACAAGTTCATAGTTCTTCTCATCACCTGGATTACTACAGACCCTATGAAACTACCTAAGTTGCGCGCAAAACTCGGAATCAACTAAGGAGACACACATAAGGACCATTGAGTCCACCCAATCAGCCATGCCCTCAGGAACCCGGGAAGGCATCTCTACAACGTTATTGCGAGAAGACATGAGGCCAACTAAATCCTACAATAAGAAAAGAAGAGTGGATTACTAAAAAAGCATCTCGGACAAGGGGCAAAAACAACTCGACAGACGAACAAAAAAGGAAAACCCCAAGATTCAAACCAAAATCCTGGGGCATCCTTTGGAAGCAATAGCAAAGCAAGGATTCAAGAAATTTCTACAGCTTACGCCCCGGCACTCATCAGAAAGAAAATAAAGTCCCAAAAGAAACAAAGGAAGTAAAAATAAAAACACAAAGTCACCACCTTCCTACAGTCTATCAGCAAAAAGCATTGTCAAACATCAAAAATGCCAAGCAGAAAATCACCAAAGACGCAAACTTTTTCAAAGATCAAGCAAAAAATCATCATCAAAGGCGCAACCAGAAGCGGCGACAACATGCAAAAGCCCTAAGAAAGGATTCAAGCAACAAAAAAAGCAAAAGACTCGCACCAAAAAAATGAAGAAATTCCAGAACACGCAAACAATTAGGCATGGTAAAAACAGAAAGATCCCAACTTTCTCTGAGCAAAATTCAAACTTTCTACCGACATATAAAAGGAGCAGAGGAAGAAAAATCGAACCTGGAGAAATAGAAGAGAAACCTCGAAGCGAAAAACCGCAAAGATAGAAGAAGAAAATCTAGAAATCACCCCTCTTCCACAGAGAGCAATAACAAAACAGACGTTGCAGGAAGAAGTCACGAAAGAAACAAAAAATGAGAGAGTAAAGGGAAAAGTTACGAAGAAGAGCAAAGAAAAGAAACCGTTTTTGATTGAGAAAATTCAAAATAAAAGCCAGAAAAAACGGGGCAATTAATACCAATTAATGAAGGTATTAAACCCTTTCACGTTCCCAAAAGCAAAGCGTTGATATAAAAGCGCGCGCCTTTAGAGGAAAACATTCTACATTCAAAAGATTCTACAAAAAGAAATCGACAAAATGTTTGAGTTCGGCTTCATCATGAAAGGACCGAAGTCAAAAAACTCGACCTCAACAGAAAGACCGAGCTCAAGCAGGGGCACTGTTCATACCCTGGGTCGAGCTGTCCGACCCGGGATGTTCGACAGACAAAGTGACCGACCTCTTTAGGTCAGGACAACCCGACTTCTTTCTTAAGAGCTCGGCCAAGTCACCAGGAAAGCCCAAAGAAGGGCCCAAATAGAGGAACACGCCCCAAATCCTAAGGCAGCCCAAGCCTATAGGGATAAAGGCGGTTCCGTTGAAGATACGCTGACCTCAACTCAAAGATAAAAGATAAGATAAGATAACTAACTTATCTTATCCAAAAGGTCGCATCTCACCATTATAAATACACTGGAGCACCCAGGTATAACTCACACTCTGATTCTACTCAATACCTGCTTAATCCCCTTGCTAACTTAAGCATCGGAGTCCCCTGCAGGTACCCCCCACCCTTTGGTGACAAAGGATCAACAGCACATTCAGTCCAACAAGTCGGACGCACCAGCTCCGGCCGCTATTCACCAGCCGGACACATCAGTTCCGACCAGCACAGAAGATCTCGTCCGAGATCGACCTACAATTTCAGGTAACCCTCGGAACATGTACCATTTTACCTTGATGAGGTAAATGAGAATTTTTGGTTGAAATCTGGCTAATGCTATGAACATGATTCACGTCTTGCCTACGAAGTAGTGCCAAAAATTGCTTCTCTCTGCTCTGGTGTGAAATCAATGCTTGTGGTGTCACTTCTAGCCATCTGATGTTGTTCACTGAGATTCTCATTGTCACCCTCAGTGTTATCAATTGCTGTCATGCAATTTAGGACAGGTGAAGCTGAATTGTTGTAGCTATGATTATCAAATCGTTGCTTGTAATTAGGTGGATAGCCATGCTTCTTGTAACAACTATCCACTATGTGTCCAGTTTTGTTGCAAAAGGAATAATGCAGCTTGCTTTGGCCTCCTTGTCCTCTCCCAGCTTGAGACCTACCTCCTCTACCTCTTCCTCTCCCTCTGCCTTGAAAAAATCTTGCAGTGTTTGAGGAAAAGACAGCACTAGCCAAGATTTTGATGTCTGAGGTAGTGTCCAAGCCAAAGAGCTCTCTCTCTTGTTGAGTAATCATGGATAAAATCTTGTTCACACTTGGCATTTCTTCCATCAACATAATTTGTGACTTGACATTGGAGTATTGTTCACCTAGTCCCCTAAGGAACTTTGTAACTCTATCTTCTTCCCTTTGCATTCTGATAATTCCCAGTCCACAGTCACACTTCATCTCACATGCACACATTGGAATCGGTCTAAAATTATCAAGCTCCTCCCATATAGTTTTGAGCTTGGCAAAATATGCAGTAACAGTAAGGTCACCTTGTTTAAGGGCATACAATTCCTCATTTAGTTCAGCAACTCTAAAACGATCACCTTGGTAATATCTATGGTTTAAATCATTCCACAATTCATATGCTATGTTGGTCCAAAGAACACTTTGAGAAATGTCTGGACTAAATGAGAGATTTATCTAAGCCACTACATATGTATTACATCTCTCCCATGCCTCAAAAATCGAGTCTGTGCTCTCAGGTTTCTTAATAATACCATCAATAAACTTGATTTTGTTCTTAGACTTTAGAGCCCTTTCCATAGCCCTACTCCAAGCAACGTAATTTGCACCATAGAGAGTAACATTAGTGATGTGTATACCTGGATTTTCAAAAGGAAGAATAAAATAAGGACTAGCAGGATCTTGACTTGGATTCGACTGCTTGTTGATGTGGCCTTGAATCTGCGTAACTTGATTGAAGAACGCTGTGAATTGCCGCATGTCCATGGTAGGGTTGAAGCCTCCCGATTCGGGACTTGAATTTGGATTTGCATCCATAATCGACGAACCTGATGATTAGATTTGGAGCCTTCCTCTGTTGATCTCGTTGATCGGAAACTCGTCACTTCATGCCGGAGAAATAATTAAGATCGCAAAGTGGCCGAGCTCTCATCAAATTCTGTCGTGTGAGTTCAAGAGAGAAGAAGAAGAATCAAAGATGAGAAAGAAAGGAACTCTGAGAAGAACGAAGAAAGAATCAAGGAATATCGGCGAAGAACTTGATGAATTAGAGAAACCAAGAACATTGAATCTGCTTCAACTTCAAAGTCGGACCCGTCACTACTTCTTCGATCACAATGATTGCTTGTGAATCAAAGAACAAGCTACTCTCTCCTCAGTCAAAATTCTTGTGCTCCTCGATCCACGCTCACCGCACCATGTGAAAAGTTGCGTGTGATCAAGGTGAGAGGCATACTGAGCCAGAGAAAACTGGGAGGAGAATGAAAAGTGAAACTTGCAATAATGATGAGTCACACCCATTACAACGCTAACTGCCTGATATATATAATTAGACAATTCTAACTAACTCCTATACAACTTGACACAACTAATTATGATTAACTAAGGAAGGCAAGTGAAAACGTAACATACTTAACAAGCTAGCATAAATAGCAATTACTATAAACCACTTGTATCATGTAACAACCTGTACACAACACTAATAACTCTTTTTAATATTTGTGGATCTATCATTTCACAAATTATAACCTTTTAATTCTTCAAATAATATGGTGAAAGGAACAACAATATCACATAGATTATCACACATATATTTTACATCTTTATATGTCTAAAATAAAATTTGACTATTAAAATACACTCTCAAACTAACTCTATCACCCATTTTTCTCATTAATTTTTTTAAAATTAAATACAAGAACAACAAATATATCAAAAAACAAAAACAGATAAGAGAAGAAGAGGAGCAGGACGAAGAACAACAAAATGAATATCAAGTCTTGACCGAGTCCTTATTTATAGTCACTGCTATTCAAATTTTTTATTTTTCTCTGAGAAATTATCCCACCATATATCAATTCGTCTCTACCATACATCAAGTCGCTTCCACCATTTAACAAGTCGCCCCTACTATTTTATCTTTTTCACAATTTTTCTTTTACATCCTCGCAATAATCGCTCCTTTATTTTTTGTCTTTTTCTTCTGTCTTTAACAAATTACGGACAATAATTTTCTGTTTTTTTTAGTATGCGAGTAAAATACACAAGTACATCATAATAATACATAACACAAATTGCAGTCCAATATTTTAAAAAATGAGCCTACATTGATAATTAACTTAGTATATAATATTTTGTTACCCATTCAAAGGATTTATTCAGAGTAACTCAATTTCATCTTTAGAGATCTCACACATAGTTTTAGGTTTTAATAAATTCTTAATTTTGTTATCACAAGGCATAGGGATAAAGTGGTTATAATTTTTTTTTTCACATTTGACGTCATTGGTATTTCAACAAACAGAATTTTAAAAAATATACATACTTGTTATTTTTTAAAACTTTATTTTATATTTAAAGAAAATAAGACTAGAGCTAAAATATTGTTATTAAGTCTTAATACTTGTCATTTTGTAACTTTGTATTTTTGAACACTAATACATTCTAAAAAAATAAAGAGTATAATACTTTTTAATAAATAACAAGGTAATAAATGAAATGGTAGGTTATATAGACTTTAACTTTTTTTAATTTCATTTTACGTAAAATATTATATGTAATTTATTTAAAAACTAAAAATATATAATTAATCTGATTAGTAAATTATTCCTTTAAATTTCAATTAATCATATAAAATAAAATAAAAAATTAAAATTTATTTAATTAATAAAAAATAAAATACTTTTTTAAATAAAAAATACTTAAAAATGAATAAATGATCCTATCAAATTTCGTAGTATAACCACAGTTCTATTTATTATTTATTTTATTTTATTTTATTTTTTACTTTTTTCGATATTTTTGGAGTCAGATACCAAAGTGTGGTCATTTATATTTCAAAATTCGGAACTCTGATGTCATGATATGGAACATTTTATACGGCCCAATGGCATATTCGTTCTTTGGATTTTAATGGGTGCATGCACTTTACACCCAGAAAGCGAAAGGCACTTGCAATCCAAAACCTATCACCATGAGGCGACAAGTTTTTTAGCAATTTTGGACATTATATTAAGCCTAATTTCTTCTAATCATTAGTAAACGTCTAGGATTATCGAAACAAAAAAAGGGGGCTACTATTTTGTTTTTAATTTTAAATTTAGCGATATATGCGACTTGATCAATTTTTTACTTTGAACTGTTTTATTTTATTTTGCTAAGAGTAAGCTTAAATCATGATGCGGTATTTTTTTACAATCTAATTCTGTCTGGTTCGTAATTCATGGAAGTTGTCTTATTTAGCCAATGAATTTCTTATGGCTTAAAAAAAATATAATTGTCAGCATCTTGGAAAATTGTACCACATTGTCATCCTTCTTAAATAATTAGTTTTATGATATTGTTCCTCTTGCATTGAGATATTTTGTAGAAAAATATTAGAGACTAATATTTGTAGTAAAACAACTACAAACAAAAAATGTTAGTCAATTAATATATTTTATTATTCTTTTTCTCTTAATTAGAGCAACATGTCACAGTAAATTTAAAATATTACATTCAATATTATTCATATAGTATTTTAGAATATTTAAAAATATTCTGAATAATTTTAAAACATTTTAAAATATTTTATAAATTTTAAAAAATTCTAAAACATCATAGAATATTCTAAAAGATTATAAATATGTATAAAAGTGTAGAGGGTAATTTAGAATAATCTAAAATAATTTAGATAAACATAATAGATAAAATATTTGTAATAAAAATCTGAATGATTAATTTAAACTATTTATTAAATTTAATTATAACCGTTCATTTAAAAGGTGAATAACTACAAAAAAAATTGACAATTTAAAATTTGGGTGTGTAAGTCCATCTATGCAAGTACTTGTGTAGTAAAGTATTATTTTGCATCAAAATTTTATTTTTCTTATGCTATTTAGTGTTCTTAATTTTCTTGTTAAATATCGAGGGTTAAGTTAATTTGGTCTTAACTAAAAAATTTAGTAAGTTTAAGTACTGATATAGTAGTATTGAAGTGTGTGCAAGTCTATGACAATTTAGTATCAGAGTAAGATTTGAAAGACAATACAAATTATTTATAGGTATAGCTTCTAGTGTGATTATAGAATATGGTGAGACCCAAAGAAAAAAGATTATTCCTTCTCAATGGAAAAATAAGAAAGTTTGTTCCTCAAGCGAGTAAAAAAATAAGGACTCTAACATCTTAAAAAAGAGAATTTGTTTGTTGGAGAATGTTTTATTCTATATAGATGTGCCCTTTCAAAAATGATAGAATATGACAAGGAAGCCTTCGAGACTCGTATTCCTATAACAAATGAAAAAGTATTTCAAAATCTAAGAGGTGGTCGAATAATTGATAAAAGTACATACTGCAGAATATCTCTTGAGTGTCCCTTACGCTCTTGAACTCCTTTGACTTTGGGAGATCAATCTTTGTGATCTCCCTTATAATAGTCGGTTGAGGTTTTATTTCTTCGAACCAAATTCGAGTTTTCTTGAATAGCTTCAAAGTATTCTCAAACTTATCTTTTATTTGGAGTTTTTTTTTTTAAAAACATCTAATTCTTTCAAGACATATGAATTTCAAAGGTTTTTTTGACATGTTCTATCATTTGGAAGCATACGTCTATAGAAGATAAAACATTTTCCAACAAAAAACTATCTCTTCTAAGCCGTCAGAGTTCTTACCTCTTGACTCGATTGAAGAACAAACCTTTCCGCTTTTCCATTGAGAAGAAATTATCCTTTTTTCTTTAGGTTTCAGCATGCTCCATACTTCATAGTCATACCCATGGATTACTTGTACTGCTTCTCGAACCTTATTCTGATACCGAATTGTCATGACTTTTAACACACTTTAGCACTACCGTATCGACACTTAGACTCATCTAAATTCTTAAATTATGACCAAGTTAGCCTAATTCTCGATATTTAATAAGAAAATTAAAAATATAAAAAAACATAAAAAAATGAAATTTTGGTAAAAATAACACTTTCCTGTATAAATGTTTGTACAAATTACTTACATACCCAAACTCTCATCTTATTTATAGTTATTCACTCTTTAAATAGATGATTAAGATTAAATATAATTAACAATCCAGATCAATTATCTAAAATTTTTATTATAAATATATAGTTTATTATATTTCTTTAAATATTTTTAGATTCTTCTAAATCAATCTTTATATTTATATACATATCTACATTCTTCAAAAATATTTTATGATTTTTTTTAAATTTTTTATAATTTTTTAAGACATTTTAAAACATTTTAGATTCACCTAGAACAATTCTAAACGCTCTAAAATATTATACAAAAATTGTTAAAATGTAACATTTTAGAATTTACTATAACAAACAACTTCAACACATGATCCGATTAATGAAAATGAATAGAATAATACCTTAAAAAAAACTTTATTCATATAAAAGGCCCTTCAACATGAAAGACCTATTTGATAGCGGATACATAATTAACTAATATACTAATTAGTCTTAAATATTAGTTTATTAATATGATTAAACATATTTACCGTAAATTAAGATTATACATCATACTCGATAAGTTCAGAAGTTGTCTATTAATTTTAATTATTAATAGAGTATGTATTAATACTTTATTAATTGAAACTACTTATTATAATTTTTGTTTTATTAGTACCATAATATATATTTTTTTCTTTTGGATAGGCACCATAATATATTGTTAAACTTATGAAGTATAATCTTTAACTATAATTTTAAAAAGAATAAACAAAAATACATATGAATTTTTATACAGTAAATAAATGTACATTTAATTTTTTAATAAATCATCTGTACATACTAATATTAAATATCGTTGTCATTTTTATTTTTTTTGTCATTTGAATAATTTTTTAGGTGGTAATAACTACCAGATAACTATATGTATTGTGTGACATGACTTTTTTATGACAACACATTAAGAACTAAATGATAAATTATTAAATATGTTAAATTTGAATATAAAAAAATTTACAAGTGATTTAGAATTTTTGTTCTTTTCCTTTCTTCTCCAAAAAGTGAATGTGAATCAAGGGATATAACTCAAAAATAGCTGTTAGGACTATGTTCAAAATAAATTAAAAAAAAAGAATTAAAAATTTAAATTACTTACAAATCTTTTTTATCATTTAATTTTTATTGTATCATCAAAAAAATCATGTCACACAATATACAGAGTTACAATAAAATTATCCTAATAATAAAAGGGTAAAAATAACAACAAAATTTGATATTAATATATATAAATACTTTATTAAAAGATTGAAGTATATATCTACCATGTAAAAATTTATGTATATTTTTGTTCATTCTTCTTAAATTTGAGTATTAACTTCCAAGTTATTTTATTTATCGTGTTAAAGGCACTGTCCCATCCCGGGCTTCTGTGTCAACAAATGTGTTATTCCTTGCTACTTGCACTGAAGGTGTTATTTGATTTTCGGCCTCCTTATCAACACAGTCACATACAAAAGATAAAATATGGAGTAAACATCTTGATTCTATACTTATTTATTTTCACTAAGGATAAATCGATTCTTATTAAAAAAAAAAAAGATATTTCGACTTTTAATTTTTTTATTTTGGAATAATATAATTTTTTTGTTAAAAAATCTGTTAAATAATAATAAATATTGGTTTTATGAGGGTTTTATTTATATTTTTTGGGGGATTTTAAGCTGCCATAAACTGTTAAGAAGTTTGTTTTTGAAAAATTCCTTCACCAATAGTAGTTAAGTGAAGAAAAACCATTAATGAAAATGATACCGCAAAAAAAGTAATTGTAATACAAATACTTTTTAAAGAAAAAATAATATCAAATAAAAAATGAAAGAAGAGAATTTTAATGTTGATAATATTGATATTAATGATGATGACGGTAGATGAGATAATGATGATGATGATGATAAAATATAGCTATACAATAAAAATAATAGAGGAATGAGTGATAATAATGAGGATGAAGAAGGTAGTAGTAATAGTGGTAATAATTGGTTATATTGTTGAAATTATTTTTATGAGGGTTCAAAACTCTCACAAAATACAAATAAAACCTCCCACAAAATTAACTTTTGTTATTATTTAACGATTTTTTTAACAGAGGGATTGTATTGTCCCAAAATAAAAAAGTTGAGGGTCGAAGTGTCTTTTTTTTTTGGATAGGGATCGCTTTGTCCTTCGTGAAAATGAAGAAGGACTGAATTGAGTGTTTACTCTAAAATATGTATGTGGTGACTGGTGAAGGCAGAGTGATATATACTATATAGATAAATTATTAAAAAATATAGATAAATAATTTAAAAATAATGATGATAATTTGGTTTGGAATTATAAACATTTATTTATTAATTTACATATGCAATATAATTTTTTTTTTCAAAAATAAAAGAAAATTTTGATATTCAATACATGATGTGATCTTTATTTCCTTGACAACATTGGATATAATTTACATTTCATTATGAAGGTTTTGATAATAATGGAAGTCATCATCTTGTAATGAAGCTTGCGTGACGCATGTTCCTGACTAAGTGACTAGTTTAATACAAAAAAGAAAAAGTATCATAATCAAAATGTACATTTTGCTATTGACATGACACAATTAATGTTATATTAATATAACAATTTTTTAGTTACAAATGCATAGATATAAACTCTCTTTTTTATTTGAATACTGAAGAACAAGGTTATGCACTTGTACACTCCTTCACAAGCATCCTCCTAGATGGTCAACGTTGCTTAACATTGCTGTTATTTTAAGTTAATTTGAGAAAGTAGTGAAGATGGCTTTATACCAAGGAAATCAAACTCGAGAAGTTACAAGTTTTTTACGTGGAGCTTCCTTCACCTTGAGAGAAGTTTAAAAATAGTCTTAAACGGAACTGTCCCTCTATTTAAACAGATCATTTGTTTTATTTGTTTTGTTTTTCTTTGTTTAGTTTATTTCGGTCACCAAAAACTCAAGTTTATCTTAATTCGTAAAACTTAAACTTTAAAATGTAAACTCGACTCATAAACTTGCATTTTTTCTATTAAGGGAAAGCCTTAATACGCATACCTCAACCATAATCAATTCATCACAAAATAGAGTGTAAGATAAAATGAAAGAATATGTTTGTGGAAAAGTTCATGTACATCACAGAAAAAAGAGAGCCACTCAAACCCAAAACCTCAATATGCACCAACATAAGAGAAAATTCCTATCATGCTATATATAGTGTTGCAAGAAAATACAAGCATTTCTTGGCCATGATCTTGATTATCTTGAAAAACCCTGGCCTTAAAATAAATCCAGGGACATCTTCAATTTGTTTTGTTTCCACTTAGGAAGCTTGTAGAAGGCAGTTTTGGGCATTCCAAACTTCTCATGGAACTCTTCATTGGACAAATATGCCTAGTTTCATCAGAATATATAGTCAAAAGAAGACTTTCTTAGCATAAGAAAATCAAAATGGCTAAGAAGAAAATACCTACAGAATAAAAAATATGGAAATTTAAAGTAATAATGAATGGTGTAATGAACTTAATTATCATTTTTTAGTTTTTCACTTGTTGGTTTTTCTCAGTGATCCTTCAACAGGAAGAAAAGAAATCTGAAGCTGCTAGAAGAACAGGTTGAGTAAATATAAGAAAATTGGCTGCAAGAATTCTTCAGTTCAAGAAATACCTCTCTTTTCGTTAAATCGATGCCAGTTACTGGATTACCAGAAACCACCCTCAGCCGCTCATAAGGATGTACCATCAAATTCTCCCCATCAATATTTCTATCTTTCTGAATGATACTTGTAGTCTCATTTGAGGACCACAATTCTGATCCTGGAGAACCAGAAACTGGCATTGTTTGTTCTGGGAACAGAAAAACATAAACCATGAAATCATCATAAAAAAGGTGAAAAACTGAATGCCATTCAGGAAATCCATTTGCAAGATACTAAAATTTATTTTGTAGATGGCAACAGCAGTGAGAAATATCTATTTTACTCAAATAATACACCAAATTTAGTCCCACTTGTTCAAATGGTTAAAATTCATACCTAAACTTTGGACAACAGAATAATTATGAAGTCTTCTTTACAATAAATAAATTAGGTCTCTCTTGGCCACCTCATGTACAATCTATTTAGGTCTTCCTCTTCCTCTCGTCACTTGTCTATCTTCCATCTAATCCACCTTCCTAACTAAATGCTCTACTGGTCTACTCCCTACATATCCAAACCATATAAGACGAGATTCCAACATTTTTTAACAATAAATGCTACTCTAACTTTTTCTCTTATAAATGTATGGTCACTCATCAATCTAAGCATCCTCATCTTGGCTTATGCTCATGCCCACCCTTTGCCGCCCAACACTCCATTCTATAAAACATAAATGGTCTAATAGTAGAGTGATAACATTTACTCTTAAGTTCTAAAAGTACCTTTTTTGTCGCATATAAATCTATACACACTTTGCTACTTTGACTAACTGCTTGAATCCTATGGTATACATCCTTCTCTATCTCTATTTTTCTAAATAATACACCCAGGATACTTGAATCGCTTTGTGTTAATATTTCCCTTCCTCCTACTTAACTTACATTTCATATATTTTTGTCTTATTGCGGCTTATGCAAAACTGTACACCTCTAAAGCCTCTCTTCACGATGTCATCAGCAAAAAGTATGCACCATATAGCCCAACATAGAACTAAATAAATTACAACATTGATGAAAGAAACTTAAAATATTTTTATTAAAAAAAGATTTAAATATATATGGGCTAAACATAGATATATTTATGAAAGACACTAGCATTATTTTTATCCACGTTGAACCATATTAGGTGGGAAAAGACTTTGTTGTTTATAAAAAGGATTCTTATTACCAGCACTGCTGTTGGCAGGAGATCCTTCGAAGAGCTTCTTGGATACCAAGTCAGCGCTCAAAAGAAGCCGATCACCTGATTGCCCAGAATCTGAGCCGGCACCACCAGGTACAGGTGAACTACTTCTTCCGCGGGTGCTGGGTGTAATAGAAATGCTTCTGTGACCATTAGAGGTAGATTCCCTAGAGTTGACTTTCAATGGGATTCTATTGTGTCCCTGAATAGTAGATTAAGAAGGTGATGAAAGACACATAAGCCAAAGGAATAAAACTGAAAGCTATCTAAAACTCAGCTTAAAATTTCCAGGACGAGACCAAAAATTCACAGAAACATATGTTCAGGAAGTCACTTACTTCTACTAAAGGTTTTGACTTTCTATTCAGAATTGCAAGTTTTCGTTCAAAGGAGTTGCCAAGAATCTGTAACAACCACATTTCAGTTAAAAAAGTTTATCAGATTTAGGACCAGAGCATGATCTATAAAGTGGCAGGGAATTGCCTCTAGTCTTTTGAAGTTTCAGTCCTGTCAAACTGGACTCTTCAGAAATGAGACTTACATTTGCTTTTGTGTGATCCCATGAAAAGAAACGAGTGAAAAATGATGGTTCATGACCTTCAGTTACCACATAAACAGGAATATCCAGAGAGAGGCCTTCAACAAGAACATCCATTTCAAGAAACTTCTGCTCATTACAATTTCAATTGTGAGAAGAAAATACTGCACCAAATGTTAAGTCTATATATTAAACTGAAAAGTGTAAAATTTGATCTCATCTTATAGAGAAATAAGAATTACTTCCTATCACACGGCTATCGTACAATTAATAATAAACTGTGGGGAAAAAAACTATCCAAATTATTTTCTACGAATTATAATTAAACTCACTGAAGAAAATTTATTTTCGCAACCAGTAGGACTCCTTTTTACTGAAGAACTAAAGCTGATTCGCTAGCAGAGTCCAAGAGGGTTAAAGTCCAATGTTTCGAAAGAAAAATGAGAATAATTACAAGGTATAATAAAGTAGCAATGAACATTGAATAATGTATAGGAAATATAAACGGCCAAGTGAAATGACCATTAACAGACAAAATGCCTTTAATATAGCTTTGGATAAGGAAGCAGTGTTAACTGTCAAGTTCACAATTCTAAGTGTTATTTTGGCATATGGGCTATCAGTTCAGGAAAAAATATATTTAAAAAGATCACAAGTGAAAAGTAGACAATTTACCAATCCAAGGCTGAGAGCTTCTTGTTTTGAGTTGACAGTTGAATGTAAGCCAATCCAAACATAAATCTCTTTTTGGCAATCAAGCAATAAAACATCTTCTGTAACTAAGTCATCCTGTGTATAGTTGTATATCTCTTTCACCTGAAAATGTTGTATCAAGGCCACACTTAGTCCAAATCTGATACTATTAATAACATGATTTGACAAAGCCTGGCAAACATGGAAACAATAATAATTAATGACGATATTGTATGAAACTAAATTATTTTTGAATTGTCTGTCGTCATCAATAATGTGTTTTGCTGACTCTCAAAAGCTAAGGGTGTTTTTTGGTTTATAGTGAGCAAATCATGGTTTGGCCCAGTGGAAAAAGAGAGCTATTTTCCCTTCTGCTTAAACTTTGTATACTTTTTATAAAAAAATTTCAATTGGTAACCTTAAAATTAAAGCTAAAATATAACCCAACATGAATTCAGCAACATATCAAAATAAGTTGAAACATGGACTCCTCTCCTTGGAAGTTGGAACCATGATTTGTACTTTCCGCACGCCAAACAAAACACACATGTAACCATATGTAATAGATATCCAATTCATAATATTTTATAAAGCACATGAAGAGTTTCAATTTGTAGAACCAATATACCTTAAAACCTCCTGAGATGGAATCCAAATAAATTTTGCGTGAGAAACAGAACCATCAATTAGACATGCATTCCCTGTCATTTCATCCAGGATAATTCTAAACCAAGTGAGAAGCAGATTATTTTCCTCAAAAGGGTATCCTTCTTACCTCCATTTATTTTCAATGCAAACAAATGTGGATCATCTGCGAATCCTTGAATTTCTTTTCCTTTCAGATACTCCGCCTTTCCACCAAGTGCATCCCAGAAATCATCGGGTTCATTACCTTCCCTCACAGATACAGGTAGCCACTTTGGCTGAAAGTTGCATTCAAAATGTTACACAAGTCATTAGAAGAAATAGCACAAACAGAAAGAAATAATGTCCAGTCACATAATTTAACTGAACCGAAATGCCAAAACTTTTATTAAATTTTCTTTCCCAGAGAATAGCATTCAGATAAGATTGTAGCATTGTGACATACATTAAGCAATTCCACCATTCTATCAAGAAGATTATGGTCTCGAGCCGAAGATAGGTTCCCAATCCAAGTAAAGATAGATGCCTCAGTTTGCAGAATGTAGCAATAGGATGAATTCAGGGAAGTTGAAACCTATAACAATTATGTTATATGATCAAAGAAAGAATAGAAAAGTGAGAAAATTCGACATGGAGAAATTGAACATAATATACAATTTAGTGCTAGCCAACAGTTTTCAATTAAATCAGTTAAACAGACCAAGAGAAAACAATACAAATAAAAATAATTATTCTGATTATCATGTTATTATGGTTCCATCAAATAAATTATATTTACTAAAAACTATAAATATGTTAACTTCTTACAGTCCTGCAGTACTTTTTAATGCATATACAATCAGAACAAGATATTGAAAGTTTGAAACAGTTAGTAATGAAATATATTAGTGACTCCAGCTCTCAACTTGAATAAGAGCTTTATTAAAGCTTGGAATTAACTGATGCAATTTAATTTATTTATTCAAAAGAGAAAACACATTTAACATTTCAAGCCTTGGAACTCAGTTTTTCTAGTAACTAGAGATTAAAAAAAAAAAAATACAATGGACTTTCACCCCTGGGTTAAGAATGTCACTGAAACATACTTGATCAACTTGGATTGCCTGCATATTATCTGGACTTGTACCTTGAACTCTGAACAGAGCTACCTGTGTTTCATTGTAGGTTTCATCTGTGATACCTTTTTCTTCTATGAACTTTTTATATCCTGAACTGTTTCCCCCCTTACAACAAGAAAAATGAAAAATTCAGCGCATGCTTCTTTCTATTAAAATTACGAGCTATAGCCTTAAAATGAGATTATAGTGTGTACATACCTTGAATATGATTAGTCTCTGAAGTATTGAGAAAAACTGAACTGGCTCCTTACTCTCATGAATTTGAGCCTGAACAGGCATGTGATGTAAATTAGATTAATTTATTTGTTGCACATAATTATTCGACAACTTATTATGAAAGAGCAGGCAAGAATGTCACTAACCACAACTGGATTAGTTCTTGCTGAATCAGCCATAATATTCATGTGAGAAATGGCCGCTGTTTTATCCTCCTGCAAGCCAAAAATAATAGAACATATTAAGAGTTTCTTCACAATAACAACCACCACCACCACCAACCCTTATCCAAATACATGAATTCGAGTTTATTCATGGCTACGAAAAAATAATAATAATAATTACAAGATTGAAGGTAAAATTTAGACAGCTTCTGGAAATAAAATTTCACTTCCAAATCACTTTTAATTTTAATGCCAAATAAGATATCATGGGCTGCAATTCCAACAAACTAAGAAAACATCATTAGACTATCCTATAGTATATAATTTTTATTTTAAAGAAAAGGAAATAGATTGTCTGTAAATAAGATAACTTTGAAAACTTAATAAATTTATGTGAATTTCAGTAGAAAAAATTGCCTACAGGATACATAACAAAAAACATTGCCTATTGCTTACTGTTACAGATTTGCAGCCAAGCCAAGCATAAAAGAGAGTTTCATCCCTTCCATTTCCAGGAAAGGTATACTGTACTATATAGCTATCTCCGCTGTAAAGCCTTGTCAGCTCTGCAACTGAAAGAAGAGATAATTCATCACCATCCACCAGCCAAACCTGAATTTGCAGTATTCAGTTAACAGTTAACACTGGCTAAAAAACAAGTATGACTATTTGGAAACAAGAAAGAGCAAGGTTTTGAGCAATAAGATACTTTTATTTTCCCAGAACAATCTATAGATGGCTCGTTGTCTTCTTCCGGAAGCTCTTTCACATCATAACCCTGATGCTTGAATATGGCTGTGGCAAAAGAAGAAAAATAATGTTCAAAATTTAACTACAGGTTATGGAAATGATTGCATATTTCTTAAACACAACTAAATTGTATAAGGTACTAAACCTGCTACTTTTTCTTTGCCTTCCTCATAAAGCCTAGGCTCTGCTGTTTTAGGCCAATTAGTAAAATATGACCGAAATATCGGACTTTCCAATCCCTCTGACAAAAATGCCAAATGAGTCTTGTTTGATCTGCCTTCATTTCTGACAAAATCCTGGTATTTGGAGATGGTAGTGAGAATAGGCCATGACATTTAACACTTTAAGGAAAATTTCCTGGTCTTACTTATCTGTCATTTGAACATTTCAACAAAGAATTTATTACTAAATTTCCAATTTTACTGCCCTTTACTAAAATCTAAGCACAGCACTAATCAAGAAATGTAGTTTGAGATTGATAGAATGGATCAATTAGATTTTGAAAGTTAAACTAGAGCATTTCAATAAACATATTTTATAATGAAGCATTGATTTTAGTTTCAATTCTTGAGTATATGGCTGAAGTGACAAAAGAACTGTGGCTACAAGGTATATAGAGAATATGAAATCTGAAGATCAAACCCTCCTAAGAATATATATTTCTTTTGGGGACACAATTTGGCTCTATAATAACATGGTTAGGATTCTGACATAAAATTTTCAAGAACAAAGGTGGAAAGTGAGCGTGTGGTAGAGATCCACTAAGTTAGCTGGATTTAAATTGGAGAATGAAATTTGAGATAAGTACAAGTATATATGCCTTGTTAGAAATCAAGATAATATCTCTAGAACATTAAGGAATATCAGATGTGATCTCTTAGAATTAATATTGATATTTATTGTTATTATTTGCTTATTTGATTGTGATTACGGCTTCCCCATCCCTGTTATTATAAATAGGAGTAATGTGTTTCTATTGTATCACATCATCCTATTTCATAATATTATTCATTTACCCTTTGTTCTCTCTTCTGCCTCTTCTATCTAAAACCCACAATCTCAACATGCCTGATTCTTTGGAACTTGGAAGTAAATTAAGTCTTAAAAGATAGCACCGTAGACCGAGAAAAACCTGAGGCTTCCATGAAAAGTAGAAAAAAGGGAAACTTGAAAGAAAGGGACTCTTACTTCTGTAGCTTTGGTTGCTGTCCTTCTTTCCGTCAATAATGTCTGCCTTCCCATCCAAACAAAAATCTCGCTATCACAATCCAACATGTAACACTTGTCTGTCTCAAGCATGTCTTTGCTAAATGGTTCACTTCCAGTTGCACAAAGTTTTCCCTGTAAATTTATCCTATTGAGAAAACAAACTGTTTAGTTAAGAGTAACATAGGTATTTCAGAAAGTAAACAGAATTACTTTCTACTTCTATCTCTATCTCACACATTTCCTTAAAAGAATTATTTTCATTTGTAGCAAATAACAAAACGAATTAGATTGTTTCTTAACATTAATGTTATTAAGTTGATCCTGTAAAGGTAAAAGTTAAGCATATCAATATTAATCAGTTCCACTATTGATCCAATATAACAACGTTGGAGATCTTTAAGATGAATAAGGATAAGCAAGTGTGGATTATCAACACATGCATTGATGCAATCACACCAGCAACATGCACATGAATTTCTGAAGCTCACCAAAACAGCTTTACAGATGGAACCACGGATTCTTGCACAGAATGTGGGTCTCGGGGAATGGGAGCATAACCACCAAAGAAGCTCCAGAACTCACCCACATCAGAATCACCAACAAATTTTCCATCCTCTACAATAATTATACAATGATGAGTATACTCAAAAAAGAAGAAAAAGAAAAAGAAAAGAAAAGAAAAAGATGGTTATAAGAATAAAGAAAGGAAGCACATATTCCAACCTATTGTTGCCACCTCACATTTTCCACCATGCTTATTATCCTTGATATACTGAACAACCTCCAAACCTTTGGCTCTTTCTTGAATAGTAGAATTGCATCCACTGAAGAGGAAGATTTTTGATGCAGTGTCCAATATGAATACATCTTCATGATTTAATGATGATCTCAGAAAAGGCACCTAGCAAATCGATAAGCATGTCATACAGATATTTGTTAAACAGATCAACAGTAATAATCATGTAAAGCTTACAATCAATGTTCCATCCCCTTGAAAAAATCATTGGCCAAAAAAGCAAATCCAGTTGAACTAATTTGAAGATCATACAATATTTATGGAGTGACAAGGGAAATAGAAAATAGCTTTAGTGTATACAACTATAATTTTCTATCAAAAGGAGTAAGCAAAGGAGTAAATTGACATTATCAGAAAATAGAAGCAGTTAATTATCAAACTTCAAAGAAAACTTACTTCTTTCACATGAACAACATATTCCCCCTTGCATGTGTACATGCGGACTTGGTATTCACCATTCAAGCTCCCCTGCTTTGATGTAAACACTCCCTCAACGGGTATAATACAAGGTTTGAAGTAAGATAGAAACTTCTGTGATTCATGACCTTGAATTTCCCTGTATTGAACACTGCATGATCCTAAGGCTGCATCCAACTCAAGTGCCTTTTCTGATGCCAAAGCCGAGTCCACCTGCTTATGAGAAACAGTGCAATATGCAGATCATGTTGTTTAATCATCACTCATATGTAACTCAATTACTATGTTCATTATTTAATTCATCATATTTTCTCCAACAACAACCAAGTTGTCCGATATGGTGGGATTGGCTGCATAAATTAGTGTCTATGTTAACAATGAAACAATTAAAGTCTAATTTTTTTTATAATAGTTTTGTCTGTGATATTTATCTTTCTCTCTCTACTTTCAACTATTAGACTATCCTCCATCTATTCATAGATATTTGTTCCATTGAAAGAACAATTATTGCTTCAACATGACACTTGTCCATAACTACTATTGTATAAAACTTGTTTCACTAATAACACAAGTAACTTTGGAATGAGCTTCTAGGCACCGATTTCTTGGATCCAATATACCAAATATCCTTCCTCAGTCAATCTATCTAACCACATTTATTAATAATGGCACAATGTTATAATCCAATACACAGACATAATAGTCCCTTTTTTGTTGATGTCTTTCGGATAAACAGAAATGAGCCAAATCAGCAATGGCACGTCAAGCAAGCTTTATTTTGGAAATTCCAGCACTGTAAACTAGTCAGTATAGTTTGATGAGCCCTTCCATTTGGTTTTACATCTATAAGAAGTTCTACCGTCTACTCAAATTAGAGAACAATCTAATTTCATAAAAAAAATGATGAGAAACAAGACATAAAATTGTTTTAGGAAAATGTTGAACTGCATTAAGGCTAAGGGCTGAAGACATAAGTGTAATAAAGCTTAAAATCAAGTGTTCCTGAAAAGAATTAAGAGTAATAAACAACTATCACTGCAAGCAAGACAGTAAAACAAGAGTGGATAAAAACCTTCTTTGTTTCATTTCCCAGCCAATAATGTATGTCGTACTGAGGAGTGCCAATTTTTGGAAAAACTGCCTGTTTTCCATAAACACAAAGAAAGGTATCAATTTCACATACAGAAAAGAGAAAACTACTAAAAATGACATTATGGTGAAGTTGAAATCCAAAAGCAGCAGGGTAAAGTAAAAAATATAGTGAAACAGTGAAAGGATAGTGATGGGATCTTTGAAAACTTGGGTTTTTCGATTGTGATATAGCGATCAATGACTTCATGAATTGAAAAGGACTGAGAAAGAAATAAGGTTGCCAGTATCTTACATTCAGAACTATGTATGCACTTCCAGTATAGAATCTTCCATGGCTTGATTTTGACACTGGAACCAACTGCTGATTCTCAATACACCAAATTTCTAAGCCTCTAAAATTGAAAATTAAGTGAAAATCAGAAAAGCCGGTGAAAGAAAGGAAGTCCATTTTATAACAAAATTTCTTCTTTTATGTGAAACACAAATTTGGAAGAATTAGGAGACAAAGATTAAACTAAAAAGTTAAGTCTCCCGGCTACCACTTCATGTGCCCACCAACTACTTTTTAAAACAGGCCACTATTAAAATGCAAAAACCGATTTTCCAACTTCCTTTCTTAGCATCACCTCAATAATGAAGAAGAAATTCATCTAATGATAGCAGATACAAGTTTATTTGTAATTTTCTTTAGCGCATCAAAAAAATAAAAAATAAAAAACTAAACCTGAAGATAATTAGAGCATAGTCAATACTCAATAGACTTAACACATAATATAAGGAAATTTAACATAAATGGGTTGTAAGGATACGGGTTTGCTCCTGCATTTAGGAATGCAGAATCCAAGTCTTTATTGGCAACCGGCATTATCTGTATGCTCTAATATTCCACCAAAATAGTTGATAATGAGATAAATCTTCAATCCACGATTTATGTTAGTCCTCAGAACCTGAGACAAATGTAAATAATATGATTTCACTTTCCAGACCACGTTATCAAAGCTGGTTTGTAAGATTTAGGGACAAAGCAATGAGAAAGAATGAAACTTGGGGAGTTTATACTGAGAACTAGGTATTATATATAGTAAATAAGCTAAGCAAAGAAAAGCTACCATTATGCAATAACTAACATCAAACAGAAAACTTGGCATTCAAAGAAGAATAATAACTGAACTAGTGTAGATTACTCAACTGTCAAGCGATTACGGCAATGAATGAAAGCTGTTATCATAGCCCATATCAACTTTTTCCATGTTTCTGTTATAGTTCTTTTCTTATTCAGCTTGATAACTTCTCAGATGAGTTGCAGTATGCTTACTTCTTTTAAGATTTGAATCATTCTATAACATGAATAGTCCATAATTCAAAGTACAAACATCTAAATCTACTGAGAAGTGACAAGATTGTCCCCACCAAAAACAAGAAATCCAAGAGATTTTGACAAAGGAATAATAAATGCCTGAGATTTATCAAAAAGAACAAAACAAAAAACAATAAATGAATGAAACAAATCAACATCACATTCAAGCACAGTGCACGTTACAAATCACAAAATGCTCATATCTAAGCTACTGAAATCAGTAAATCACTAAAGACAAGTGGTCAAAGGCCATTCCAGTGATCTGAAGTTTCTAGAAGCTTAAACAAAACAAAACAAAACGGAGAATCTGCAAAGCTTTGATGTATGGAACAAATTGAATGAACAGAATCTGAGATCAAACCTTGCGTTTGTTCAGATGATTCAGCGCGTATTGAATTGAATTGAAGTAACAGAGACAAGAGAGGAGGGGAAAAAGAACAAATGTTGGAATTTGGATATTCCGATTTTGCCACGTTCAAAGTCTAAAGTCTAAACAAAAATTGTTTATTTGGAATATTGATTAATTAATACTGTTTGGTACATAGAAAGTGACTTCACCAAAAGCAGCAACAAAAATTAAAAAATTAAAAAATAAATAAATGAAAGAAAGAAATAAAAAGAAGGAAAGCATGCTTGACTTTATCGTCCAGCTTGTAAAGGGACCCACAAAAGGTTCACTTTGCAGTTTACACTAAGCTTAATCAATATCCATAATCATGATTAATCAAACAGTACTTAGCTTGCTGTCTCCCTACTCCTTTTTTAGAATTTAGATTAGTGAAAGTGAGTTAAGTCAACTTTAACATTCACCAAAATAATTAATGTAATAATTAATTTTTTATGTGTGTTTATAATTTTTCTAAAATAAAATATGTTAACTATTCTATCTTGTTTAAATACTATTACATGAAGTATAAATCATACAGGAACAGTAGCATAAGTCGTTAGTAAGTTCTGACTTGAAAATTAGTTATGAGACGGTTAGTGATAATTGATAAACTAATAATTGAATTAGTTATTAGATATTTATTTATAGTTAGCAAATGAGTTAAATCAGTTAGTATATAAACTCAGAAAATGAGACTAGAAATTTGAGGTTTGTTCTTGTAAGTTTCATCTTGTAAAACTAGTAAGAGAACTACATTCTTCTCTTCTCAACTCTCATTTCCTCTCCTCACATCTTAGAATTATTCAATTTTTTTTACTCTCTGAATTCTCAGTTTTTTTTATAGTATAGTGAGTGTGGAGAGAAGTAGAAGAAATCAAGAACATATTTAAAAAAAAGAATCTTAAATAAATTTTTAATCTTAAAGATTCGAAATCATGGACAACAACTCATTTTCTGTCTCTTCAGTAGATATTTAAACTCTAACGAATTTGATGAATTAATTCAACATGATGTAAATGAATTAAACAATACTTTAAAAGTTGGATAAGTGTGTATATAAGGAAGGAAGAGCATAAAATTGATAAAAGGTGATTGATTGAATTTTTTGTTATTATTTAAAATACTTAGTTAAAAAAATGATAAGAGTTTTAGAAATTAAAAAATATATGCAGCTAAAATGATCAATAAAACGTTTAGAAGCTACAAAGAGTGTAATGATATTTATCTTAATAATTATTAATTATAATGCTGGAGATGATTATAGATAAAATTTTATTTTTTGATTTATCTAACACTTTTTTATATATTTTTATTATTCTATTTTATTGTGTTGAGTTTTTTATTTAAAAAATATTAAATCACCATTTCACCTATTTATTATTATATTGTCTCATATTGGTCATTGAAAATAAAAATACTCTAAAATTAATATATTCCTAATTTTGCCCAGAATATTGTTTAAAATATATATGAAATCTCCAAAACCTTAACCATATATTGACAACTCATTAAACCTTATAACCTAGAGTAGCAGAGATATTAATTACCTAAGAAATTGGATATATATAAGAAATTGGATATATTTTTCAGTTTAGACTTTAGAATACATTCTTAGGTAGATCAAAATGTCAATAATCCACCACCTAAAAAGAATGCCGATAATTATAATGGCCAGACAAGAAAAGGTGCAAATTATTCTTCTATATTTTTTATTTGTCATTATTTTATTAATATTTTAAATTAATATATCTAAATATAACTGATGTCATAATATATCTAAAATGTTGTATAAACATGAAATCATGACTTAAAAAAAAGGAAATGATAGCAATATTTTGGACGCGTTTAAAATGTTCCAATGCTAATCGTTGCACCCAAATATGATTCAAGACGAACTTTATTTTGCTAAACCTAATTTGGATTGTGAACCTCTACTAATTAAGTTTCAAAATTGTAACGACTCAAAGAGGGAAAAATATGAATGATTAAAAGAAAGCATGTTTCAAGTATAATCATTTAGCCAGTATAGCATGGTCTACTAAAAATTTAAAATAATATTGTATATATTCTCGCATTAAAAAAAAATTCACATGCTCTTGGACTTTTGATAATGATGAAATTAGGCAGAAAGCAATCCAATATTTTATCCTATTATCTAATTAAATTATGGCAATTACTCTAGAACTTTTTATAATATAGAGGGTAAAATATTCCTTCTAATGTGACAATATATTATTGACTTATAATTAACCAAAAATGTTACTGCTTATTTAGGTTAGAGTTAAAATCTCAACTAAAATGAGCTTGTTATCAATATTCATATTTTATGGGTAAATATCTTTCATAATTTTTAAAAAGTGAAAAATCTAATTTAATTTTGGGATTCCAACTCAACCAATATATTAGAGAACTAATACCGTTCGCCAATAATTCAACCAAAAACTATAAAGTTGGCCAAAAAATCCAATAAAAAAAATCACATTTTATCTTTTGAAATTATTTTTTTGTCTTTTTTTACTTTTTTTTTCTAAAAATACCACAATTTCATCCATCTCACAGTCAATCATTACTCATACTATTATAAATCTTAAATCCACAATAATCCGCCTTCGATTATCTTAAATTATAAATCTTAAATCCACAATAATAAACTTAAATTTTAAATTCTATACCTTAAATCGGATGTATTTTATCTCATTTTACATATTTTTATTTAAATTTTGAATGTTTTAATTGGGTTTTAGTTTTAAATATTTTTTTAAAGATTAATTATTAATTACTTTGTTGATTGAAAAGAGAGAGGAACAAACACAGTTCTTCAATTCTTCCTATATGACATCAGACAAATAATTGAATACAACTAAAGAGTTAAATTTTTTTTTATCAATGTCAACTAATATTTTTAAATTATAAATCCTACAAATAATTGAATACAACTAAAGAGTTAATTTTTTTTATCAACGTCAACTAATATTTTTAAATTATAAATCCTAAAAACCTTATTAAAAGATAAGTTTTGAAAGAATAAATTTATAATAAAAATAATTAATATTAAATAATTAAAAATTAATTCTCTATACTTAGGTCAAATAATTCTAGTTATCAAACATAATTACGATTTAAATAGATCTAAACTCCCCCATCATTCTTTATCAGGATTTTTTAAATAAATAAAATAAATATAACTCGTCAAAACGCGTGATGCTAGGAAGAGGTATCCACACCCTTATAAGGCATACTTCGTTCCCCTCCCCAATCGATGTGGGCCTTACAATCCATCCCCTAAGGGAGCCCAGCGCCTTCGCTGGCACATCGATCCGGATTGATTCTGATACCATCTGTAATAGCCCAGACCACCCGCTAGCACTTACAATCCATCCCCTAAGGGAGTCTAGCGCCCTGGCTGGCACATCGATCCGGATTATGATTCTGATACCATCTGTAACAGTCCAGACCACCCGCTAGCACGATATTGTCCGCTTTGGCACATAAAGTCTCACGATTTTGCCTTTGACGATAGGGATGATAGCCAAAACATCACTCTCACTCGTCAAAATGCGTTAGAGAGAGGTATCCACACCCTTATAAGACATGCTTCGTTCGATGTGCCAATTAATGATGAGAGATCACAATTACTCTCTAAAGTAAAATTCAAACTTTAGAGAATCAAAATCTTTTTAAAATTATCACTGTTGTAAACATAATACGTTAATAAAAAATGTCCTGTTTAAAACTGAAATATGTACCAAAGTAAAAAAAAAACGTAAATTTTTTATATGCGTATCTATATGGATAAATTTTATATTTATTTTATTTATTTAAAAAAACCCTTCTTTGTAAAAAAAAACAATCCTGATGATGATCAAATCAAAGTTTTAGAACTCCAATGTTTTAATCAAAGTCATAAAAATTACAGATGTGAATTTGTGTTTGAGAAGAGATAATTTATTCTTCTCCTAGGTTGGTGCTTCTCTCTTTAAATACAGTGAGAAAATCAATGCTATTGATCAACTTAGTAATGTATTACAAAATTGAATTGAGAGAAAAGAAAAAATATATGATAAAATTTGATTCCGAATTAAAAAAAACATAATCATCCTAGCAATTAATGGTCAATTAAAAGAGGTGAAAACTCAAGTGCAGTGTCGACTTCACATGAAGTTGATAATTGAGAGCCGTTAGATGATTGACTAAATTTTCATCTAACGACTCTCCGCTATCAACTTCACGTGAAGTCGACTGCACCTGAATTTTTTCCGTTAAAAGAATAAAAGCAACAAATGACACAAACATATAAAATTTTAATTAAATGTACCCGGATTCCTACTCTTGGTTTTTCATCTATATTTTTTGTTGTTTGTATTGTTCTTAATTTGATGTGCAAAAGGGTAACATAAAAATGATCATTGATTAACCATAAAAAGAATGTGGCCAACCATCCAAAGAAAATAACTTTATTTTACTTGAGTTTGCTTCCCTTTGCTGTTTCAAGCAAAAATTATTCCAAAAAAAATTGGGCAAAATAGCATTACTATTCATGTCTAGCTAAAGTAAAGCATCACAAAAACATTTATCATGCTATGTTAAAACATTTACCATGCTATGTTGAAGGATTAAAGCAAAGCTGTAACAAAATCATTCTTCCACACATTGTTAGTTTTAATTGAGGGGAAAAAAATCAACATAGCACAAGGAAATGCATCAGGAGTACTAAATAAGGACGCTTGGGCAAAGATTAAGGGCTTTCACTCTTTAGGTCAAAGAACTAAGGAACATAATAATATCACTTAAATATAACTATATTCATTGCCCAAAAAAAAACAAAAAAGAAAAAAAAAACATAATTATATTTGGTCTAAATTGAACCATCACATCCGGATTTTATTATCACTTATCAGAACTCAGAAGAGTACATTTAGTTTACGTACTCAGATGTTTTATTTTCAGTACTTGTTTTTTTTTCCGGAATTTTGTGAATAAAAAAAAGTAAAAATAATTTTTTTATTTTTAGTATTTTTTATTTTTAAAATAGAAAATACTGAAAATAAAAATAGTATAAAAAGGATAAAATATGAAAAAAGTGACAAAAAAAAAACAAAGGGGGCCCAAGCTGTGCAATGCTTTTCTGACCATGATCTGTATTTTTCCCTCATTCCTTCCCCATCCTAATAACCTACCCCTGCATATCCCATATCAAGCTCTTATTTTACTAAATACTGCTGTTAATGAACCTCTTGTTGAGATGTGGCAATGACATGTACTCAAGCAGGAGAAGAATTTGTTGTACAATTTCAACTGGACAATTTCTGCAACAAATTTGAAAAAGATCCTGTATTTTTTGTTCTATTTTTGTTTTCTTATTGTATTATTGTTTTCATATTTTTCTTCACATATTTTGAAACTGAAAATACTAAAATAAAAACCAACAACCCATTATCCTATCCCTACAGTCCTACACAAAGCAGAGACATCTTTGGTAAGGTCCTCTGACCTCTATTGTGAAAGTTAAGCACAAATCATATCTCCCCTCATGAAGCTCCCTAACTTTCATTGCAAGGGGGTCCTTAAAATGTATCTATGGGATCAACCATTCCAGGATGTTGATATATCCGGCTATGTTTTGCACACTTAGTGAAGGCAAAGGAGAAAAGAATGGGGAAGTCAAGAATGAAGGGTCACTAAAAGAAATCCAAAGCACTTCTTAATCAACAAAGAACTCTGGAAAAGAAAAACTAAAAGAACAGTTGAAACCAACTCGTATTGATTCATATGAAAAACAAATCCAACAAATATTAAGAGGAGTACAAGGCAGCGAGAGTAAGCAAAAACAACAACAGAATATGCCTCAGTTAATCACCGAGGAAAGAGACACACCATGTTATGGAGTCAAAAATGTAGTCTGCTAACTATACCAGAAACAGTGTCTGAGAAATAAGATCTGTGAAGCACAATCAGCAGAATACACTGTAAGTCCCTTACACGATATTAACAGAAACAACATGCCTGAGATTAAGATCTGTGAGGCACAACCAACAAAATGCAACCTTGAGTCCCTAACATGGTATCATCAGATAGCACTTTCCAAAAAGAAAATCATATGTAAACCGAAACTACATGCCTGAGATACTTCAATGGCAATTACCACACTCCCAATCAGATCATCTAACTACCAATCACCTCCTCTTAGTTCTCAGTTAGATGCCATCATCCCTTAAAGCCAAAGATCTCATTCATTAGGGAATAACCCAACTATAGTGAATATCACAAAATCCAGTTTATATCACCAAATCCCAATTTAGTTCCTGACTTTTCAGAATGTTCAATTTTGTCAATGATAGTATCATTGACAAAATTGAATGATGCTGCACTCTGATTCAATGCAATCTCGTGACTAACTTAAAAATTTTCATGAGTCAGGGCCTAAATTAAACCATGCTTACGATCTCAATAACAAAAGAAGGAATTGAACCTTCGAGAATGATCATCACAGTTACCCCATCTCTGATCCTAACTTATAAACAGAACAGAATTCCTCACTACCACTAGTAATTCAGCAAGGTTTACAACACCCCTTTCAGACAAAACCCCCCAAAATCTCACATATCCAAATCACTCAAAACCCTAGAGATTATATTTCTTTGTTAACAAGAAATTCAAACCTAAGATTCAACTAGATTTGCTTTGCAACATCGGCACCAGACAAGCAAAAAATCTCACACATCCATCCAAAAGGCCAATTTCTTTATCAATCACCAACATTAAATTAGAAAGGATAAAAAAATTCGAAACATTTTACAAACTATACATACACATCACATTAAACAAAGCAATCCACAACAAAAATAGAGAACAGAGAGAAAGCGCGTGAAAAACACAATCAGCGCGTGGCATCGTTCTTGTTACCATCATCAACATCGCGAGCAGCGTTTCTATTATTGTCATAATCAACGACCTCATTATCGGCGAGTGAGCGCGAGTGCTGAACAATCGCGCGGCCAATGGAGTTGATCCAATCCTCCTTGTCCTTATCGGAATCGGCGAGGAAGAACATGGTGTTGTGCGGCGTGGAGAGCTCGAAAGCGGAGGGCCTGTGGAGAACGTCCTCGGCTCCCTTAACGGTGAGGCAGTTGGCAACGTTGACGACGCCACGTGGCACGGAGGAGCGTGAGGAAGCGGAGGAGGGATCCTTGAACCACAAGAGCTTGCCCTGTTTCAAGACGAACCAGCGGCGGCGCCAGGTTTTGATGTAGTCGCCTTGTTTTGTGAGCCAGCCGGAGCGTTCAGGGTTGGACCAGAACTCGATTCCGTTGTAGTCTTCGGGACGCGGGTCTTGACCCGTTGCTGATCGCCAAAGATCCTCCATTATTGAAGGTTCAAGGTTTTCTTCGCTCTCTTCTCTCTCGCTTGTTTCTCTCTCTTCAGTGGGATAAGCTCTCCGCTCTGTGAGTGGGATCGTAGTTGGGAGTTAGAACCAATAATTTCACTACCCGCCCGACCCGGATTTGTTCTATCAATTTTTCGATGTGATCTATCAATGGGCAAAATCAGATTTTTCCAAATCCGCAACGAGGTAACCAAGATTATCTTATTTGAATTATAATTTATTTATGATTTTTTTAATTTAAAAAAAAACTTTTTTATATAACGATAATTTAAAAACAAATTAGTTTTTATTTTTTTGAAAGGTATTTTTATTTTAAATTAATTATTTGAAATAAATGTCAACAAAAAAAATTATTTGAGATAAATATTAATATTTTTTAAAATATATTTTTGATACACGAACATTTAAAATTCGATTTTTTGGTGACTTAAAAGAAATAAACAAAAACTAAGAACGAGAAAAAAATAAGAAACTGCTTAAGAAAGGCAGTCCCGTTGAATACTACTCTCAAATTCTTTCCAAGGCAATGGAAGCTTCACTTGGGGAGAAAGGGTCCTCATTGCGGTCTTTGCCATTATGTCTGCTACTGTATTTGCATCTCTCAAGATCTTCCGAAGATCAGCACGCCATTTCCAAGACATGATATCTCGAATTTTTAACACCAAAGGATCAATAAACCCAGAGCAATCTTGTGAATTATTGACAATAGTAAAAGCCTCCACACAATCTGTCTCACATATAATGTCTCTTTGTCCCGAGTCCCATGCTAAAAGAAAGCCTCTCCAAATAGCAAACAACTCTCTTTGCAAAATGCTACGACTCTCAATTGTTTCCAGACAGCCTCGTTGCCACCTTCCCTTCCAATCTCTGCTAACACAAGCAAAATCAACTCGAGCACCACTGTCAGGATAGTTAACATCACAATTAATCTTAAAGGTACCCACTGAGGGGGGAATCCAAGAGCCACTAATGGTTGAGGGGATAGACAGTCGTTGCAACTCAAAAATATTTCGGAGCTCCTTTTCCAAGGACAAAGCCATACCAATCACCTTGTCTGTGGTCCAATGGTCGTGAGGATGAAAGATCTCGTTATTCCTCGAACGCCAAATCTACCAGAGACCAGAAAAGAATCTAAAGGGGCGCTGTTTGCTATTATGTAAGAACCAACTCATCAAATCCACTGGTTGATCGGAGATCCCTAAAGCTTACCAAACAAGTTGGGCTTTTGGACAATCCCGAATACAATGTAATACCGATTCCTGACCTGAGAAACATCGTGGACAGCTATCCGTGTGCGAAATGCCCCTCCTAAAACGAAATGCAGCAGTAGGAAGAGCCTCCCGAAGACATAGCCAGGCCAAAAATTTGTGCTTTTCCGGAACATGTTGACGCCAAAGCCAAAGCCAATTACCCCTATCCTCCCAACTAAACATCTTCTTACTGAGTCACAAATAACCACTATGAGCATCATATTTAAAATTAGGTTTAAATGTAAGCAAATCAGTTATAAACTTATAATACCCTCAAATTAGCAAGTTATTTACAAATTTACACATATTTTTTAAAATATAATAAAAATATCAATAATTAAATATATACTTTCATAAAAGAAATTAGGTGACCAAATATTTTTAGTAACGATATTAAACCAAATACTATCAGGTATATGCATTGAATATGTTAACATTCTTCCTCTTATATACCTAAGATTGCACGTGAATTAGATAATATCCATATATTTGCGGTAGCTATCCGTATCTGATTCGAATTTTGTGGATATTATCCGATTCGCAAGGCTATCAAATTAGATCAAATCTGATCCGCAATATGATAGGATCGGATTGCAAATTTAGCAGTGATATATTCGCAAATTCGATTCGCAGATCTTCATATCCCTACGTCTCATATAAATAGCATAGTTTATGATATTTTATTTTTAAGTTTTTATGTTGTCTTCAACTTAAAATAATTAAACTTAAATCTTGTGTTATTATTATTATTTTTGTTATTCAAGAGAACTTTTATTCATAATATTTTAAGAGTAAATAGACTTAAGCAGGTAAAAAAATAGATTTTTGGACTTTTTTTTTATAAAAACAGTCAAACAGGACTTTAAAACAGCTTTTTTAATTATGCGGATATATCTGATATCCAATCCGATCCGACGAGTGCAGTACGGGTCGGATAGAATTATAGCCTATAACCAATCCCATCGGTATGTAGCCATTAAATAATTTTTTTTGAACAAAAGAGCTCAACACAATAAGTGGAGCAAGAACAATAACAAGCAAATAGAAAAGTTAAAAAAATGCAAAGAAATTCATCAACTGTTTTTTGTGCTCCTCCTTCTTATAGTATACTCTTGATTTTGTACTCCTAATTTTGTACTCGAAAAAACATCTTCAACCACTCCAATCTTATTAAAACTCTATCAATCAAATTGTAAGATCGCTAAACGAAAGTCCACCAGTTGCATATCTTCTTTTATCAATTCTTACTAAAACTCTGTTAATCTGACAGCATCCTTTCTCCCCTCCACCTACACAATCTCGTTGAAGTCTCCCATAAAGGCTGACATAACTCTGCAATATATCTCAATTTCTCCCACACAACAAATTTATCTTCTCTTATGAACTTCATACACCACAGAAAGCATAATTGAAATTATTTTTAGTAAGACCCCTTCAATACACAACTAAAACTCTCCTTTATAACAACCACTCATTTTAAACATGAATTCATCCCAAATTAATAGTAAACACTTGAAGCACCCTCCAACTCAACATATTCTCATCCACAGCATCACTCTTCCGAATTCTTATTACATCAAATTTTGTCATTACCCGTCACTTAATCTCAAACAAGCCCAACGTATTCAACTTAAATTTTTTCTTGAGGTTTTTGACCATACTCAATTTTCCATCACCCATTAACCCCCTACCATTCCAAGAACAAAATATTTTAATAAATTATTGCACACATTTTTTTTATTTTTGGGCCTGCAGCGTCTTGCTTCTGTTTTGCTAATATTCTTTTCTGAGCAATTTCTTCATTTTATGCTTGGAGAATAGCCATAATATCATCTTTTTCATTGTATAAAATTGCACCCGATTCCAATGCTAGCTCCCAAGTTTTTCTATTTTCAAACATCTGCTCCTCCAAAATATTATTTATGTTTCCCTCACTTCCTTCATTCTTGTCGGAACCACCATCATCAACCACCCTCTTCCCAACTACTTCTTCATCATGTTCCGATAGCTCTCCCTGTCTCTTTGTCAATATTGTTCCCTTTGTGCTGAGACCCATGCCACTATTATTCACAATGCCATCCCTATCACGTGTTTCTTCAACGTCTTCTGCACCATCATCATCAACATACACACCCAACCCACCAGTCCCTTCATTCAATGTCACCGCCAGGAGAGTAGCGGCTTGGTTCTCTGTCACCAACTCTTCCTCGATCTCATGACCCAACATAGGTGCCATTAGGGTTGCGCATTTTTTGTCACGTTGAACCTCTTTTGCCGTGACCAGTCTTTAGCTTTCCTCCTTTAACACCGATTCGGTCTCCTTCGATCTTCTCCACGCTGGTTTCTAGCGCAAGTTTTGCAGATGCAGCTTCCTGCACACTTGTCGTAGACCATTCTCTAGCGTGCCATTCCTATCGTGAAAACCGTGCTCTATTTCCATCAAGCCTAACTCAAATTCTAGACCCAACCCAAATCACCGAACCGGTTGATTGAGGAAGCCGGGTCCAAAGATCCTTCTCTATCTTTTTTGGACATCTTTAAATTGTTGGGCTTAACATCAAGCCTACAACGAACTTTCTTTTTCTTATTCTTTTTGCCCTTCCTTTCTAATCTATTAAAGTTACCTTCATAAATCCATGTTACTGTATCTTCAGAATCAGCTTCATAATTAATATGATCACATCCCACACAATCCACACTCCCTTCAATTCCTTCATAAATTGGTTGATATGTTACCCTTTTTACCTGATTTTGTTTTGAATGATCATTAATCCACTCATTCAAAATAATTTCAGGAATTACCAACCTGCCCTTATCTTCTCCGTCTTCCTTCAGCTCCCCCATCACCACATCGGTAGCCTGGTCGTTGAAAACCACCGATTTTGTAACCCGTGCACTCCTTAAGCTCGTACCCACACACTCCCTTTCTGCAACTGTTCTTCGTTGTTCACAACTATAGTCACTTTTTTCATTAGCTTCTTCATAACAATTCAATCTAAAAGCCTCCTGTCCCACTTCTTTCATTAGCACATCAAATCCATTTATACCTATTGTGATATGGACCCATTCATTAATCATATCCATGATACAAGTATCAATTTGCACTCGTCCATCACTAAAAGACATGCACGATTCTGTCACTTTGTCACAACCGGCTACTTTTCCCCATTGGCCTCTTAACATACTAAATGTATATGCTGACCACGCATGTAACGGAACCCCATAACATTCTAACCACACTCTTCGAGTTTCACATCGCTCCGTCTCATCCCATCTCCATATACTATGGAAGAATTGCAATGCATTTTAAACGTATATGCTTCTTCCGCATTCAATACAGAATCAAAAGTCAAAAGAACTCTATATGCTCCCAATTCCCGTACTTGGACAACTTGAGACAGGTTTTTTCCAATAATCTTTTTCAAGAAACTTAAATCAATTGCTTTCGTCGTACTGCCAATCAGACTTTTCTGTAGCCACTCCAGATTCTCTTTTACCACCGATACTTTCACTTTCTTTGTCCACCCATTTTCATACGAGTCTGGCTCTTTTTGGTGCCTTGTTAGTTTCTCTACTTGCTTTTGGTTATCTCCTTCCTGAGGTTGAGAGTTTCTCTTGTTCCGACTATCACCTTCTTCCTAAGCTATCTTTCGGACCATTGTCTCAGTTGTTCGTCTATACTTCGCTTCTCCCATGTACAAAATCTTCCCTCTCAACCTTATATGATTCATTTCTGTTATAGCCTTCAGAACTCCACCTTTCATTGTGTATCGGATGAATGCAAAAATATATATTACCACCTTTTTGTTTTCGTGATACATAAATATCGTTAATGCGTCCAGTCCAATTAAACAGATGGAATAATTCATTCTTCGAAATGTTTTTGGGGAGATTATCAACAAAGATGGAGAAAGACTCATTTTTCAACCGTTGATACTCTTCTCGATTCCAAATCCTGTGATCTTTTACGATAAAATAACACAAACATCAGAGATAAAGATAATATACATCATACATATATATATATATATATATATATATATATATATATATATATATATATATATATATATATATATATATATATATATATATATATATATATATATATATATATATATATATATATATATATACTGTCATACAGGTCATAAGTTAGCCTACAACCCTTCACATCTTGTTACTATATACATAATCAACACTTCGGGCCCTGGTCTATATAAGAAGTCCCTAAGCTGGCACCCGAAAACTAGCCTAGTCAACTATATACATTTTACTCTTCTAAGAAGTCTAATCAAAAGTGAGAAACTAAACATAAAAGTTAGGCTAACACAAAAAAACTCCCAAAACCCATATCATCGTGAAGGTTGTGGTAGGCTTAGAGAAGGGGGGTTGAATCTATGCCTTCCTTTGATTTTGCTGTTATTACCCTTTTAAAATAACTTTGCAATTCTGATTCTGTTCGAACTGAGCAGCGGAAATTTATGAGACAATTTGTTTTTGTCTCATGAAAATCAGAAAATAGAACACATCAGAGAAGAGAAAAGCTAACACCAGCAAGTATCCTGGTTCGGTTGCCTTGTGCTATGCAACCTTCATCCAGTCTCCTCCACAACTATGGAAGAATTTCACTATAGTTAACAGTATTACATACACCAATAACACAGGATTGACCCAATCCTTTCACACTCAAGTTCTAACCTAACTTGACATTGGCTATGCTAATACCTAACTATACCTCTTAGTGCTAACCCAACTAAGAAAGGGATACCTTACAGGTACAAGATACAAGACACAATCATACCTAAAGAAATCAGAAAATAACTCTAGGCTTTTCTCTCAAGTGTATCTCTCAGCCTTTTTCTACTCATGGCTTTTTCTCAAGCTTTCTCACACTGCCTTTTCTCTCAAGAAATTACAGAAAGATAAGCTTAAAAAAGTACATTACAATCAGTAAAACATGAAGGAGATTGATTTCATCAGCAGCCTCTTTGCTATGTGCAAAACCAGATTCACAAACCTCAGCTTGAGTTCTTCAGTATTGGCCGAATGCTTTTTTGAAAGAAAGCATTATCCAAGTAGATGAACTTCCTAACAGAACACTGTTCTCACACTCTGGTTTTTTTCTCCTTTGTTTCTGAATGAACAACAAACCTCTTTTATCTCCTAGCATGTTGATGGGTTCATCTTCCTAGGTCAGCTCCTTGAGCACTGAGCTTTTCCAACCCCCAAGCTCACTTTTTCTTCTCAAACATCAAAGTAGGACCTTTGCTTCTGACTTTTCCAACTTGACCGAAAGCCATGAAGGAGTAACCGAAAATGTCTTCCAATGGTCAACCAAATCTGAACCATAGAGATGCAACTTGGTCTCCAAGAATCTCTTGTGACTGTGGATTTGTAGCAGTGAAGAACAGAGATCAACTTTTCCTTTGAATGTCATTTTCGGATAGAGCAGAGAGTTGGGAAGAAAGGATGAAGATCTGATGCATGCAAGATGAGATAGATTACCTTTCTTAAGCTTGATTTAGTTTGGAATTTCTGTTTTAGCTTCTGTGCTTCAAGCTTTAACTCTCTCTCTCTTGCTTCTTTGGTTACTAGCTTAGGGAGGAACTTTTTTCTCTCTTTCTCTTTCTTACTTTTCTGATGCCATGATTTGACTTGATTTGAGAGGAGAGGAACGTTGCTTACTTTGGAGGAGTGAAGAAATCAATCTTACAAAAGAAGCTTTGTGGGATGGATACGGGCTTGGATCCGGTTTTTATTAAGCAACCCGTTTGGCCTATTGGATCCTTTGGCTTTGTTTCTTTTGGGCTGTGCTAGTTTATTTACCCATCAGCATTGCTATATTATTTTCATACCATTTGGGCTGCTTAACTTGAATTATGGCCTGCAACATAACATAAATAATTAGCAATGTATATTTATTAATTAAACAACTCTAATTATTTATTTTGCCAAAAATAATGTTTGTCATCAATAATTAATTTAGTTAATTTCTTAACTCAACACATCGGCTTCCAAGCATCAATTGTCGTCGTCAGAAAAATTTTCAATCACATCTGAACACTCCTCAGGATCCTCGTCTTCATTATCATAAATCTCAATAATCTCAGAAGGGGTTCTAACACTCGTACTGCTGCTCTGACCCGCGCTCGTCGGTTCACTAAAGGAGGAGTATATAAGCTAGGCTAAGTGATCTCTACTTTCAATGTAACTATTTTTTAAGAGTACTATCAAATGAGCGGAGAAAATGAAAGAAATGTTTATTTGGACACTTAATTATAATGAATTCCCAAAATTCTGTAATATAGTCTCTACTATAAAGTTAATTGCGCTGTAAACTAGAATTTAATTGCGCTGTAAACTAGAATTGGACAGAAATTTACAGAAAATTCGCATTGACTACATTTGAGCTGTCATAGAAAGTTGAAAGTCGTTGAAGGGTGGGTAAAGAAACACACCCGTAGCAATTTCATATATTAAGAGGGTAGGTGGTCGTTGAAGATTTATTTAACAAGGATCATTAGGTATTGAACATGTAATCAAGTTTTTTGTTCTTCTTTTAGAGAGTAGTAACCAATCCTAATTGCACAAGCATTGTTTTAATACCAAATAAGCTACTGTTTATAACCTTTGACCCCTGAATTTGTACCTTTTGCAGATTATACTTTGCTCATCCATGAAATATTTCCGTGGATCTAAGAAAGATACAATCCTTGGAAAGGTGCTCTTTACAGCTTTTGAATTTGCAAAAATTAAATGATTCCTCTTATTTTAATATATATATTGATTCTTAAGGTTCTAGTAATCTTGCAGCTATATAAATCTTACTCTGAGTTATGCAAATCATCACTGATTCCCCCAGCAGGAATCTTGGAACTCTCAAACATGTGCAGAGTGCTTAATGATCAGGTATCTGAAACAAAGCAGTACAGAAGTTGATTATGGATTTCTAGATGTAGCTTTCTGCCATTGATTATGAATATTCCGATGGAGCAAAGTGGCAATAAGTAAAATGATGAAACATATTATAACTGCAGGGGCTCATTTTAAACTAGGACCATCACGAGAGGATAAATTGAAAAGGGTAACACTAAAAGTTGACTAGGCCGATATTACTTTTGCATTGCTGGTAGTGGTTTTGGCCTTTAGGACCTTGTATAATTTTTTTACATTTTCTTTCTGAATTTGCAGTAACATTTCTGTGTTATTTAAATTTCATGACACAGGGAATCCGATTTTTTAGAAATTGTCTTCAATGATCCACTCATGATTGGTGATTTTGGTTTAGCTTGATGTGAGACAGTAGATTAATTAGTTTTATGTTCTCCACTACATAGATAAAGGTTGGAAGCCCTTATTTTTACATGCCTTTAATTTTTCTTAAATGCAACTCATGCCCTTACTTTTTGGTTCCTTGTTCTCTTGCAGGTTATTTCATTATATATGAAATTGCTTGGGAGTTGGGAAGAATTTTCAGCTGACAAGCAACAGCTGTGATAAGATATTCCGATTATTTGTTTTCCTAGATAGTCAATGAAGGTTTTGTAATATCCCTGATTGTTATCCTGAGATATTCGAAAAGGTGATTACCATTGTCTATGTTTTGCATTCTCTTGTAACCCTTCACAATTTAAATCACAAGTACCTAATTCAATTCATCTGACAAAAAATTACGCTCATTTTTTATTATCAAATCATGAGTTCATTACATAGTTGTCAAAACCGGATCGATCTGTCCAGTCAAACTGAAAAACTGGCGAATTTGTCACAAGGTTGGCCCGGGTGAGCTATTTGACGGTACATGAAAATGAACCGGTGAGACTCAGTTCGAACCGGCTGCTCTTAACCAAAAAGGGAAACTCTAAAACGGCTAACGAAGCCCCGATCCCCACCTGAGACTCTTGAGAGGCTCACACCACCGGCCGATTGCTGCGCTGGTGTCGGGTACTCTGTCTCGTCCCGTTGGCCCCTGTACATCTCCTTCATTGGCGTCCTTGACGTTGTCGTCTTCGTCGCCGTGCTTGTCTCCGATCTCCCTCTTCACTACCCACTGCTGAGTGCAAATTGCATCGGGTATATTTTTTAAATTTTCTTTAAGTTATTCAGTAATCAGTATTTTAGCTCGTGAGTTAAAGTATGGTTCTGAAGACCAGATATGACCGGCTGGTCGGGCCAGTCTGACCATGAACCAATGGTATTATCGGTTCGGTCCTCTAAAAAAACCGCCAATGAGAAACCGTACTAAAAAGTAAAAACGTTGAATTGGTTGGTTCTTGGTCGGTTGAACTGAACCGGAACCTGGCCGGTTTATCTAAAATGATGCCGTTTTGACTTTTGATATTTAATTTAAAAAGGAAAAGGGTTCTGCCGTTCTGAAAGACTGAAACCCAGTCTCTCCCCTCTCCCTCCCGCAGCTCTTCCAAGTTCCAAAGGTCTTCGATCGCACAACCCTTCCTTGATAACCTTAGCCTCATCGCGCCGCCCTCCTGTCTCACCGTGGTCGTTCGCTAATCCTCTTGGTTCGTCGTGCTCGAAGACCCTCCCTTAGTTCGCCAACGCGAGCATCTCCAGGTCCTGCTCCGCAGTTCTTTTCCGTCGTCCATCCGTCGTGTGCGTCGTCAGTGTTCGTCGCCAGCTCGCCGTCGTCCGTCACCAGCTCCCCATCGTCCGTCGCCAGCTCGCCAGTGTTTGTCGCCAGCTTCCCGTCGTCCGTCGCTCTCCCTCAAGCCTCTGCTCACTGCCCTCGCTGGAGGTAATGCCTCGAATGCTCAGTCAGTGGCTCAGTTCTCGGTGTTTATTCTTAGTTGATTGGCTTTGCTGAGTTTGCTCCCTGATGATATTTAATATGATAACTCTATTACTGTCTTAATGCTTGATGATAATTTGATAACTCTGTTACTGATTCACTGCTCAATCTTGATTCTTTTTTCCTTTGTTGTTAAATTTTCTTGATGATCAATTTTGTGCTCGTTCAGACATTCTGTGCTTTTTTCTGTTCTTAATCATTGTGCTAAGTTTGTTAAAATTGGGAAACTTTGTTAATTTTTGTACTTAGACTTGTTAAAAACTTAAAATTATGTTAAAAACTTTATTAATCTTTGTTAAATCTTGTCAATTTTTGTTAAAGTTGTTTATTGTTGTGCTAACATAAATTGCTCAGTTTTGAAGTTAATTCAATAAAGAAAAGCATAAATTGAATTAGTTAGTTAATTCAATGAATTTTTCTTTCGGCTATGGATGATCAAAAAATATTTATTTGTGTATTTTTTGATTCTTCTGTTTAAGACGGTGGAAATAAAGGTGAAGATGATCTTTATGCAATGAATCTGCAGTAAATTTTTGCGGATTTTGATGATTGATGAGAAATTTTTATGTTTTTTATATTTGAATATTCCCTTATGTTATTTGATTTTTTAGTTTGTATTTTAATAGAATCATAAGACTTTAGTTGTTATAATACTTTAAATTTAAATGACATTTTAAAATTTATATTAGATTATAATTATGTTTTAGTGTATTTATTTATATTTTATTTATTATTTTATTATAAAACAATTATTTCGTAGAACCTTGGTTATAAGTTGATTAATTGAGTAATTGGTTATAAGTTGATTAACCGAGTAATTGATTAATGATGTTGATTAACTAAATCTGTTAATTCTTGATTGTTATTGATTTTGATCGATTATAACTTGTTGATTCTTAGGTAGATTATTCATTTTTTTGTTTTAAAGTGTAATATATTATTCTATGTTATTGCTGTTGTATATATATTGTTTTAGGATGGCTTTATCAAATACACTATCAGAATTTGAGACTTAAATTTTAAATTTTAAATTTTTTATTATTTTATATTTTTTATTTATGTGAAACTGAATTAATTAATTAAACCAATAAGTATAGTTAAACTATTTAGTGACTCAATAGCCTGATGGGTTCTATCACCTGTTCGGATTTAACAACTATGGTTCATTCAGTTAACTCTCACTAGGACGTTTGTGCTGTGTTGTGTCATCTCAAAACCCATTCCCAATAACAAGTAAAAAAATACTGCCATAGGCCTATACTCCTATATCTACTGTATAAATCTCCTATATCGAGAAATTTGCTGCACAACAAGATAAAAGCTGAAATCAAACTTCAAAAATTAATGTCAAGAATATTAATTTGCAGGCACACATAAACTTCGTAAAACTGACGCAGTTTTTTTCTCTGCTCGATCTTCGCTCTCACACAGTCACACTCCTCTTCCTTTCACCGCCGGCCCCGGAATCACAACCACCACCACCGCAAGCAGTCCAATTAAGAAATGCCCCCGCCAGCATCACCACCCCCCAAAGCAAACAAGCCATACTTCTTCTACGGCCACCGCACGCCCTCCCAGAACCGCCCAACCGTCCGCGGCGGTCTCTTCTCGAACCGCCAAACCCTCAAACCCCATAAGACCCCCTCGAAACTCTCCATTCCCTTCGACATTCACAAGTGGGACCCTCATTTCCTCCCCCAAAACCCCTCACCACCTCCTTCCCCGTCTCCTTCATTCTCATTCTCCTCCTCCCCTCGCCTCTCTCCCATCGCCCGATTCATCATCGACGCATTCCGCAAGAACCGCCACACCTGGGGCCCCTCCGTGGTTTCCGAGCTCAACAAACTCCGTAGGGTCCCACCCACCCTCGTTGCTGAGGTTCTCAAGCTCCAAACAAACCCTACTCTCGCCTCCAAGTTCTTCCATTGGGCTGGTAAGCAGAAAGGCTTCCACCATAATTTTGCATCCTATAATGCTTTTGCTTATTGCTTGAACCGTAGCAATCGGTTCCGGGCAGCTGACCAGCTGCCCGAACTTATGGACTCGCAGGGGAAACCCCCCAGTGAGAAGCAGTTTGAGATTTTGATTAGAATGCATTCTGATGCCAATAGGGGACTTAGGGTTTACTATGTGTATGAGAAGATGAAGAAGTTTGGTGTTAAGCCTAGGGTATTTTTGTATAATAGGGTTATGGATGCATTGGTAAAGACGGATCATTTGGATCTTGCGCTCTCGGTTTATGACGATTTTAGGGAGGATGGGTTGGTGGAAGAGGCTGTTACTTTCATGATTTTGATTAAGGGGCTGTGTAAGGCCGGGCGAATCGACGAAATGCTGGAGGTTTTGGAGAGAATGAGGGTGAATTTGTGCAAGCCGGACGTGTTTGCTTATACCGCTCTGGTTCGGATGCTGGTTCCGGAGGGAAATTTGGATGGTTGTTTGAGGGTTTGGGAAGAAATGAAGAAGGATAAGGTTCAGGCTGATGTGATGGCTTATGCTACTATAATTATAGGGTTGTCGAAAGGAGGGAGGGTTGAAGAGGGTTATGAGTTCTTCAAGGAGATGAAGAGTAAGGGTCATTTGATAGATAGAGCTATATATGGGTCACTTATAGAGTCGTTTGTGGCGGAAAAGAAGATTGGTGTTGCTTTCGATTTGTTGAAGGATTTGGTTAACTCAGGATATAGGGCGGATTTAGAAATTTATAATTCCCTTATTGAAGGCTTATGCAATGTGAATAAGATTGAGAAGGCTTACAAGCTTTTCCAAGTTACTATTAAGGAGGGCCTTGAGCCAAATTTTTTATCAGTGAAACTATTGTTGCTGTGTTATGCTAAAGCAAAAAAAATGGAAGAACTCTTCAAGCTTCTCAAGCAGATGGAGAAGTTAGGTTTTCCAGTTATTGATGATCTTGCCAAATTCTTATCCCTTCTGGTGAAGGAGGGACCATTAGTAGCATTAGAGGCTTTTACACACTTGAAGGCAAAAGGTTATATTAGTGTTGAAATGTACAATATTCTTATGGATTCTCTACACAAGGTTGGTGAGATGAAGAAGGCTCTATTACTCTTTGACGAAATGAATGCCTCAAACTTGAAACCTGACTCATTTACATACAGTATAACAATTCTATGCCATGTTGATCTTGGTAAAATTCAGGAGGCATGTGAGTATCACAATAAGATCATTGAGATGTCTTGTATTCCTTCTGTTGCTGCTTACAGTTCCCTTGCCAAGGGGCTTTGTAAAATTGGCGAGATTGATGCAGGCATGATGCTTGTCCGTGATTGCCTTGCCAACATAGACAGTGGTCCTATGGAATTCAAATATAGTCTTACCATCATTCACTCATGTAAGTCAAATGATGCCGAGAAAGTGATTGAAGTATTGAATGAGATGATGCAACAGGGTTGCCCTCTGGACATTGTCGCATGTGCTGCAGTTATATCTGGCATGTCTAAGCATGGAACAATTGAAGAGGCCAGGAAGGTTTTTTCAAACTTGAGGGATCGCAGATTGTTAACCGAAGCTGACACCATTGTGTATGACGAATTACTAATCAGTCACACAAAGCAAAGGACGGCAGACTTGGTGCTATCAGGAATTAAGCTCTTCGGTTTAGAATCTAAACTAAAATCAAAGGGTTTTAAGTTTTTGCCAAGTTGAAAACTGTTGTGCGGATCAATTGATGTATTTCTTCTCTCAACATGTTGAATATGCATAGTGATGCAGAAAAGCAGTAGGGAATGGAGAGTTCCAATGTTGTGGTTGGCTGCTTCTCAAACATCTTATTTCTTGTGGTTCATATGTGTGATGGTAGCTTTAAATGATTTTTCAAAGCATCAGACTTGGGTTGCTGGACATAACTCATAATCCATAGTTCTGTCGAGGTAATCTGTTCTGCATTGTTGCTTCTTTGACAAAATAATGTCACCTCGGTGCATTCGATATTAATCCATAGCATAAGCTCATCGTTGCTTCATGATTTTTTTTACATAAATGTATTGTTTGATGAGTAGAATTAAGAGTATTACATAGATGATCCTTCTCCTTATTTTATCCTCTCACTCCTCTCATTAGGTCTTGTAACCCATTGAAAAAGCTTTGTTGTAACTTCTCAATTTCATTTCTCAGGTCCAGTGATGATTCCGACAAGATGCATTTTGTTGGAACGTTATATACAGGAAGATGCTTTCCTAAGGAGCCGAAGCTGAACTAATTTAATATTTGATTGGACAGACGAAGATTTGTGAAGCACAATTCGCCATTGCTGTTGATATCTCAAGAGCAAAAGTATGTATTAAAACAATTCACAATTATTATTAGATTAGCATGCACATTTTGTACGGACTTGTTTTCTGTTCTTAGTTCTTTTCTTTGCTTATTCAACAGTTTCACTTCATGCCAAATATCATTTGAAAGCATTTAGAGATTAGCGACGAATTAGTCCCAAGCTTCCAGTTGTAGAGATTTGTTATTCATGCTCTACTTATAATTTCTGTTTTAGTTTTCCCCTATTGAATATTTGAGTTGTTTATCATCTTCAGCCAAATATCTTTACTATGATAATAGTTGGGTACCCTGCTCTTTTTGTGCAACACTGTAACTTCAAAATAACCAATCAAGTTTTCCATTTTTCCCGGTAACAAGAAGGGTCAGCTGCATTTACGCTTTGATAACACAGTGTCCATGTAAACATGATTTTAGTAATACTACCGGGAAGGTGGATCAAATGAGGGATATACCGGTTGCTAGGAATATGAGGAGACAAAGAAAACTTTGAAGAACTTATCAAAAGAGAATGGTGTTGTTTGATCATGTAACCTACCTCTATTGATAAGGCTTTGTTGTATCTATGTTGATACACATACATTTGAGATGCTTTTACACTACTGTAGTTTTTTTTACCACAAATCTAATGGCTTGCGTTCTTGTGCATATGCAGGTGGTTCATCATATATGGTGATATACCTTGATAAAGCATGTTAAAATTATTTGGGGAGAATTTTCAGTCAACTAGCTAAAGCCATGGTAAGATACTTAAGATTACTTTTTCCCTGATGTGCAAGGCACCTTGTAGGAAGAAAACATTAATTTGTCATGGTCTCTAGTTTTATAACTAAGCTTAGGGTTTAGTTACAACTTTCAACAACAATAAAGTGATTCTTGTCTCCTCAAGAATAACAGCCAGACAATATCATAATATTAGAAAAATTTCAGAGGTACTGAGAACACAGGTGTTCCAATTGTTTTAATAATTGATTTTAATTAATATATATTATATATTTTTTTTATAATTCAGATTAACGTTTAAAATAACTGAAACACCCGGGTGTTTCCGATACTCTTCCCCCATAATATTAATTAAGCGATTCTCTTCTCGAGGAGAAATTAGCAATTCATTAGTGTTAGAAAATTGCTTTATGCAAGACATTTGCATGTGATGTGACATGCTTGTAAGTAATTCTCATGCCTGTCCATGCTATGTTTTTTTCTTTTTTTTTGGGACGGGGCATGTGCATGCTATGTTATCAAGCGATTATTCTTCTGTTCAAATTTTTCCGTAGATAATTTTTTTTTGGGCCAGAAGTTTGAAGTTTCTTAAAACAGTTTTAATCCACAAGTTTTTAATGGGCTGTAATCCAACATCCTGTTTCGCTTTAAGAGTTGGTGCAACTCTAGTGGACCAATCCAATCCATGAACTGTGGCTCAATATACCCACTATCCTTTTATTTTCGATCCACAATTTATCCTGCTCTGTTTTATACATATATGCAAGGCTTTAATCTAGTGGTTATGATCTTTGCCTTGCAATATGTGCATCGGATTCAATACATGGCCGAGACTAATAGTGGATGGGATCTAGGGATGTCAAAACGGGACAAATTCGTCAAGCCAACCCGTTAAGGCGTTAACCTGTTTAAATAGGTGGGTTTTTTTTCTCTAAAATTATATCCTTTTAAATTTTAGGTTAAATGGGTGAACTTGTGGACTAAACAGCCCACGTTTAAGTTTTTGTATTTTTTTTCAAAATTAGCACTTTTAGGCTTTTAGCCAACATTCTCTCTTATCCAACCTAAAATTTTAATTCATTAACTAAAAAGATTTTTTTAATATTTTTATCTAAGTGATATTTTTTGTTAAAATATTTTTTAGAAAAAGATAAAAGAAATAGACAATCCCGTTGAACTATGGGGCTGCTTATAAACAGTCTATGCTAAAAAATTATGATCCATAAATAAAATGGATTTAAATAGGTCAGCTTGTTTAACCGGCAGGTTTAGGCAAGTTGGGCTAATTCATTTGACTGTCCTAATGGAAACTTAGTCTTGGGTGTGAATGAGTGTTGTAATGTATAATATCTAAGGTTAGAAGCCGTACAATTTCATCCTCCTTACAAAAAAAATACCCAAAGATAATGAGATACTCCCCCTCGTAAAAACAATAACTTTGTGAAACATACATACATATGTATAGTTAAAAGGTGTCCTATAGAAAGTTTTGAATGTTCTTTCACTACATTTAATTCATAGAAAATTAAAAAGTCTATATTTAACTTGTATTTTTTATGTACATTTTTTAATTATAGTATTATTAAAAAATATTAGGAGATCAATACTTTAGTGGAAAAAAATTGGAGTTTGAGGATACTTATTAAAGAGATCACATGAAGTAATCTCAATTAAATTCTACTAAAAAATATTTTTGTTTTCAAAATAATGAGCATGAATGTTCTGATAATATTCTCAGTCGTGGCTCGTGACTAGTCTAGTATTCAGATATTATAGTAAAATTTAGTTAAAAGTCGCCATTTTCCTTGTGTTTATTGTTTAACGACTTTTAAAGTGATAATAGTACGATAAGTTTTATTATCTTGTCTCTTATTTTATTTGTGATGAATTAATCAAGATAACATTTTTTATTTACAAAAATTGAAAAGGACAAACAATGCTATATCATGTTTTTTGGATTCTAATTTTTATTTAGCAATATCTGAAAAAAAAGGACTAAATGACAACCAAAGATAACCTAATTATTATCCTCCCCCAATTTATATTTCATAGTGAATATAAGGACTTTGTAACCTATATATTTATGCATTAATAGGAATGGGAAATCAATTCACGAATGCTAACAATCAAAATTGGCCCCTCAAAGTCGAAGCAATCGCCGATAGAGACTATTAGGTGTGGCATCTAGATAGTGACTTGGACATTCCAACACCAAGATATTTTCTTACAATCGATTATTCTTTCATCTAAAAATTTCGCATAATTTAAATAATGTCTGAATTTTTATTATCATTAATTAAAAAAATTAATCTAAATAAAATATACATAACCGAGAGTTCTTAGTGAAAATTTATGCGTGGTACGTATATTATATGATATTTTCACGGATATATTCGAGTGTTCATAAGTGAATAATTCATATTACAAAAATATCCTCTCATCCATGCATAACAACACTAGGATTTTTGTTCATAAGTGGCTGAGAATAAGGCCTATACACGGAAAGTTATTTTGGTCAATATTAGGTTGATGATGTTATTGGTAGCAAAAGAGAACAAATTAAAGAAAGAGCCACAATGTGCGTGTGAGAGAGAGGGAGATTGAGATTAGAACAATAGAAGAATTGGATGAGGAGATAAGAAGATTGAATGTGGCATAATATACTTAGGGTACATAGTGCTGGGGTATAGTGCCTTTTTATTTTGACTTCTTGTCCTCGTATATTATTATTATTATTATTATTATTATTATTATTATTATTAGAGGAATGCTAGAGCCATCAAAATTTATTATTTTAGCCGTCATCAGAGATAAAATATGTTATTTAATTTTTAGATTAAAGAAACTAGAATAAAGAAATTGAATTGATGACCAAAATAAATAAATTCTGATGATCTTGTAACATTTTTCTTATTATTATTATTAGGTGAAAATTTAGGTGCAATCGACTTCATGTGAAGTTGATAATTGAGAGTCGTTAGATAAAAACTTAGTCAAATTAGTCAAATTATCTAACCGCTCTCAACCATCAACTTTATGTGAAGTTGACTGCACTTGAGTTTTCACCTTATTATTATATGTCAAATCCTATCATGTATTCATGTTATTTATTCAGCTTCTTTTTTTTAATTTCTCAACGTTTTTCTTCTGCTGAGTTAGTTTGGACTTATTATTGCATGATTATGTTCACGTAGAAACAACAACCGCTTCTGGAAGAACCCTAATTTAGCATTCAATTCCCCTTTAGCGAGATAATGCTTTATTGTTGTTGTATAAAATTATTTATTTTAAAAGCTTGGTCTGATAGCACAAGCAGTTATATATCTAATATATATTTTGTGTTTTTCGTTTTAAAATAAATATCTTTTCCACTTTTTAGATTATTGAAAGATTAATGTATCTAGATAAACTTTTGTCAAGAGAGGGAGTAGAAAACAAGTATATCAAAAAATTTATTATATATAATGTAGATATTCTTTATAAATTAAAAAAAATTGCTTTTTCACTCAAATCTACTTTTCCAAAAAAAAAAATTCTTTTTATCAAGTAGTAGGTGACCCTCTAATTGTACAAAAATAAAGGTTGTAAATAAACGTCATTTCTTGTGTCACAAAATCCAAATATCTAATAATATGACCAACAAAATTAATTATATTAGCTTGTCTTACAAATTATTCAAGTGTTTATTTATTCTATGAAAACACTTATCAGTTATTATGCTAATGTAATTTGATCTTATATTATGGAGAAGAGGGGGATTAAGTTAGAGGATTTGTTAATTTTGTAAGACTAAAATGAAAAATTATTAATTAATTATTAAAGAAAAAGTATAGAGAGATAATAAGGATAGTAAATAATATGAATAATAAAGTAAAAAATAAAAATAAAATCATAAATCATAAATCAGATGATTAGTTAATTATTAATAATTTTAGATTTTAAAATTTAAAAAATAAGAATTTTAAATTAAATCATGGATAGCTAAAGTTAAATCATTTTCTTTCTTGATAGAGCTACCTCCATGTAAGTAGAAATTAGATAAGAACACATTAAATTATTAAAGAGTAGTGCTAGCAAAGTGGAACCAAGCTAATTAAGTAACTAAAATCAAGATAGATATTAGATATTATTGATGACATTCACATCACAAATTCTAAATATCTGGCTGGAAATAAATTGGTGTTTATAAACCTGCAAAACCCAACAGACGCCACATCTAAATGCCCTTTCAAGTAGTGAAAAAGCTGGGAAAGATTTTTTGTTTCCCAAGTAAAGCTAACCAGAATTATCTATCAAAATAAATAAAGTGTACTAGTTTTACTTAGACACGGCTGCTCCATATTCAATGGACCAATAAGTTTTCATTCAATCTCTTAAATATTATTTTAGGTTTAGTTCCATGTGGTGGTGTAGGAGACAAAAGAAAAAAAAAAGTCCAACTTGTTCTATTTAATATTTATTAATTATTATTAGAATTAATAAATATTAAATAAGATAAATTTTAATTAATTTTTATTATTTTTTGTTATAAAATATTTTTGTTTAATTATATGAATTTAATTTTAATACATTATTAATATAAAATTGTTTTACACGTACGTTCAATCATATAACATTATATTAGCAAATATAACTACTTTTACATTGACAGCATGAATAATTATCTAAAAGAACGGATGTGATGATTGCACGATTGTGTAAAATACTTTACACTGTTCATTGGCAGAGCTTGAAACAAAATTTTGGAGAGTTAAAAATTTAACACAAATTTAATAATAATATTTATATTAAAATAAAATTTATAAATATAATTATTCTTTAAGTTTGTTACTAATAAAATAATAAATAAATAATTCTACAGATAAAAAATATAAAATAGTTTATAATAGTACTTTTAGAGTATTTAGTAACTTAAAATCTTCAATAATTAAATCAAAACTAAAATTTTCTCAATGTAAATATCAAAATTATCCACAAAAAAGTCGTCCTCCATCTTATTTCTTAATCTTGTCTTCATTATTTTCATTGCTGAAAATGATCACTCTGTAGTAGCTAATATGTTGTGAAAGCCAACAAAAGCTCGCTCAGTTTGGTCCAAATCTAACATGTTTTGAATGTTTAAAACTAAAAACTATTGAAGTTAATAAAAAGAAGAGATGAAGATTGAACCTAAATATTTTAAGTCATAATAAAATATTTGAGTTAACTGAACTATTTTTTATTTTTTTAAAAAATACTACTAATATTTAAAATTTTGGAGGACCATGACCCCTTATTTCAACTAAGCTCCGCCCCTAATACTGTCATCGTATCAAAATTAAACTCATAATTATATTTACAAAAATTTGTTACGAATTCATAAAATCTGTTAAATTATTTGCCATATATACATTATTTTACATATTTTTTAATAAAATATTAATTACTAGAATAATCAAAAGTTTGATATGAATATATAAGACAATTCAAGAGACAAATTTAATTTGTCATATTTTTATTCTAAGAAAAAATCTAAAGACAAAAAAACAAAACAAATTTTCTGTTTCTTTCCAAACCAAATTCTAACTACTAAACATATCTACATGCCTAAATAAAACCTCACCTTTTTATTAGGGTTACACACACGTAACACCACCATGAACGAATTTGTTTCTTCTATAAAAGAGAAGTTTTATCTTCTTTTTTTTTAATTCTAGTTTTTTGTAGTGCAATAACTTTGTGGACTATGTGCATGGTACTATATTCTCTGCCAATTATTCAAGGGAATAGTTTTCTGACGATGGAGGAATTACAATTAAAATTTTTTGGAATTAAATATTGCGTCTTTTAGCTATTAGATAATAATAGTTCATCGTAAAAAATATTTATATTTTTTATTAGATATAAATTATATGTTTTCCTCTGCTATCTATAATTCACTGTTTTGACTATTCTATAAGCGAAAGTTTTGTCTTTAAAAAATGGCAATTATTGCTTCATTTTACTTCGCTCAAATTAGTGATACTTTAGATTGTGTTTGTTTACAAAGACAGGACACTAAAACATAGACACAGATACAAAATTATGTTTGGCGGAAAATAAAGATATGGACAGAAACAGTGTGTTCAGAGACACTAAATTAGTATATTTTGTATTCATCCTGACAGAAAAGACACAAAGACACAACTTATTTTTTATTATTTTTGTTAATTTTTTATAATTATATTTTTTTATTATTATATTTTTCATCTCAAATTTTGTGAATAGAACAAAATAAGAATAAAATAAATTTTCATAATTTGTTCTAGTTTATCACCAAATAAAATACAAAAATATAAAATTTTGTGTTTCTATCCATCAATGTCTTATCTTATCCTGCTTTCAGTGCCTTATCCTATTCTGTTATCAAAAACAAACACAGCCTTAATGTTTTTAGTCAAAATTAGATGCAGATGCAACGATGCAAAGCCAGCAATAATATAAACTTAAGTAGTATAATATGTTTATGAGAAAATTAAATAGTTATTTTATAAATGGTAAAGAGACAAAATATTCAGTTCAGTTATGGTAGATGCATGAATCAAATTAAAACTTGAATTTTTTTTTTCAGTATTAATTATTAGCTTGACGAACGAACAACTTTGCGTGAAAATAAAAATGTGACACAATAAAAATCTATCATATTAGGTGTATAAAAAAAATAAGTCATGAAATTAACTATTTGTCTAAAATATATATTAAAAATAAATTAAATACTATATATATAAATTTATAATAACTGATTTAGTGGTTAATTTTTATTATCTATGTAGCATTTTTTAATAAAAATTTAAAGCAAGAAAGGGAGGTTGCAGATACATTGATGAATTCACATATATATAGCGGTTACATTCATATTCACATTCTAATTTCAATTCACGTTCTGATTTCTATTTTTGTCATAAATGTAACAATAAGCTGACATCACAGCCTTACAATTATAGATTCAAAGAAGGACTACCACATGGATCTCAACCTCCAATTCTCATTCCAATAATTGGTGGTAGAAAATCATAACATCTACCAAATAATTTTGGTACAGTACCATGTATAATTTCAGGATATTAGTATTCTTAATTTCTTATAGTAGTATACACGGTTTAAAAATTGTCACATATTTTATTAATTAAAATTAATTTTCAAAATTTGAAAATAAAAATTTATATTATTGATTACATAAAAAAAATTATCTTTATATAAAAGCCACCGTAACAAATTCCAATAATTTTATTACTCGATGCCAACTTTTTATGTAACTATAGGAGTGATGATCATGCGAATCTTCCCAAGTGGAATATTCCCTTTATCATATATATATACACACAATTTTTCACTATTGCTCTCTCTAAACTTTTGCATTCATAAATATTCCAAAAAGTAAATAAAAAATCTTGATAGTAGCTAATATATATAAATATATAACTAATGTGAGATATAATTATTCATGTGTAAACTTATAAAATTAATAACATGTTCGTTTTTGAAATTACCTTATTATTAAGAATAAAATAGAAAAATAAATTATTGCTTCTTAAAAATTTGAAAAGATTTAAATAAAACACGTTTCACAATATGGAGAGATCTAGAGTAATTTACAAGGTATAACTAAACCACTATAAGAGATCAGAAATTATTATCCTATATGAGTACCAAAAAATAATTATTTAATAAGTAAAATATTATTATATAAGTTATATAGCTTCTGTTATAAAATTGAACAACTATATATATATCTTTAAAACAAGTATATATATGATCTATTTTTCAGTGTTTTCTAATTTCGTTCTATGTGTGACATAGTTTCAAGATTTTTGTGGTTTGGCTTCAACAATTTGCAATTAAAAAGTCATAAGGTTACCAAGTTCAGTGTTTTTGAATACGAAATGTGTAGCAATCAAAAAGTGCTGGTTGTGAGTGAGTTACCAACCCCACTGCTTTAAGGTACTCTCCAACAGACAGGGACAATGGTTTAGACTTTTCACACCTAATAAGGGCATTATTATTCAATGTCCCATCACTTTTATAAATGCCGTGACCACTCTTCATCATTTGTATTATTCACAAGTAGAGCTACACATAAAAATAGGGTTTAATTTTTTATATTATAATTATATTAAATTGGCATTATTATATTATTTTTTATAATTTTATTAAATTTATAATTATATTTTTATAATTTTTTAATTAAATCTTTATGTTTTCTAATTTTATAATTAAATATTTTTTAATATAAAAAATTTAGATTTAATTAAATATGTTTTTATAAAATAAAAGTATCTAACAATTAAGAATATAATTAAATTTTTTTTGCTACATATTTTTTTAAAAAAAATCTGTTAAATACTTTTAATATAAAAATAATTTAATTATAAAATTAAAAATAATATAAAAATTTAATTACAAATTTAATAAAATTATAGAAAATAATAAATTAATTAAACCTAAAAATAATGAAAATGGTATGATATTGGTATTGCATATTGTTATGATCTACACCGCTCTTTTTTATTTTCTATATAAGTATATAACATAAGCCTAACTCCTCCTCCCTTCTCTCAGAATATCCACCTATATATACAAAATAGTTACAATAAGGTTTTTATTTATGGTAGTTTTCAGAATTTTTTATTTTAATAAATAAAATAAATGTATTAGTTACTGAATTCAATAATTTTGAAATTTTTTTTTTAAAATTTGTCATCTTGTCAAATTTTGTTTACACTGTAACGAGATGAATTTACACGTACATTGTTTACAGTGTAAACGAGATATGACACGTAAACATCACACGTGTATATCTCGTTCACACTATAAATGAGATACGTGTAAACAATTTTCCAGCAGTTATAAAAGGATGTCTAACCTTTGAGATTTTCCACATTCATTTCATATCTTCTTCTGTCCCGTTTTTCTCACAAAAGAAGGCAACAATGGCCAGTAATAGCGTATACATAGTTGTGTGTGTTTACCCCAATTGTCGTATGAGAAATGGCGGCAATGAGGTGATATTTGAGTGTGAGAATCTGATTTTGTTGCGGACTTAGCGTGTGAGTTCGTTGTACGAGTTGAAGAGTTTGATATTAAGAAATCTTGGGGCCATCGAAACGAGAGAGGTCAGAAAACTGGGCTATAGATTGCTGGCACCGCTGGGTAATGGAGTGTTCCAGTTTTGACTATTTCGACTTATAGGGGACGAGTATGTGCGACTGATGTTCGACATCCATGGGAGAATCATAGCGGAGCAAGTGATGGAGTTTTCTGCCGAGGTTGGAGATGTTGGTGGCAGTAGTTCTGTTCACTCGACCTACGTAAAAGATGACCGACCTCTCATACCACCACCCATTTATGTCGCCATTCCAGTGAAGGACAAGGAGATGGGTGAGGAAGACTCTGATGAGGAGTACGTTGCCGATAGTAGCGACAGTGACTCTTTCGAAGGGGGTGATGACGAGGAGTTTGTACCAGAGACGCCCGCTCAGACAACTGTGCGCTATGTTTTGCCTCTCCCCCTCCCAATTCCGGCGCTATCCGATGTACCAAGTCACTAACATACGTTGGATCTAGACGCCATGCATGAGAGAACTTCATTTTCCAGCATGGGGGAGGATGATTCCAACCTAGATGGTGGGATAGAGTTTCAGGTCGGCCACACATTCAAATGCCGAGATGCAATGATGCAGGGTGTGAAAAACTACAGTATTTGCCGAAGTGCAAAGTACCGGGTGATCGAATCCGACCGACTAAAATACTATGTGCAATGCCGTCAAGCTACAAATGGCTGTCCATGGAGTCTTCATGTTGTCTTTCGACAGAACCTCGGATGCTGGTGAGTTCAAGATTCATTGAGGGGTAACATGTAGTTCATGGTTTCCATAGATTACATATTTTTTATGCATGCCATCTAAACATCACTATTTTATTTCGTCAGGGAGGTCCGAAGGGTTGGAGGAGTTCACAGTTGTTTAGCACCCACCATGTCCCAGGACCACCGACAGCTGGACAGCAATCTCATCTACAAGGTCATCTTGCTTATATGATACAGTCCAACTCCTCCGTCAGCATCCCTGTCCTACAAGGTGCGGTCCATCACAGCTATCACTTGAAACCCTCCTACAGAAAAGTGTAGATCACGAAGTGGCATACTGTGCACCCAGTCGATACCTCGTCGCATATAACGATCCAGATGCAGGCGATATATGTGGCATCCACGTCGAGGTATACGCGAGCGCAGATGGATGCTGATACTGTCTGACACCCTGCTCTCTCCCAGTCTGGAATGACTTTGCTATGCGCTGCAACGATGCTGGATCAGCGGTATGAAGCTGAAAGGTGTCATCGAAGAATATCTCCTCCACCATCTGCTCCTTCTGATGGATGCTCGATGGTCCTGCATCATACCAAATGGGTGGTGGTGTGTCCCAGATGGCCCGATGTTGTGGCCCTCCTGATCCGGATGGAGGATGCGGTGCATGGGCTGGTGGAGGTAGAAGAGGAGGAAGTAGAGGAACTGGAGGAGCACGTGCATCCTCTCTGTCTGACGGGAGGTCTACATGATCCTCCTGTCGGTCATACTCTGCCTCCTCGTTGAACTCTACATCCAGTCACGCCCAACGAGGTCTAAACCTCTCCCGCCTAACCCCCTCCCCGGTCTCCGATCTCTAACACCCCTGTCCCTCTGAGCAGGTCGCCGGATATCAACCCTAACCTCAGCCGCACGCCTATGCCAATCCGGCACGCCCCGCGGAAGGTGGAGATCGTCTCTCGATGGCTGGCAGTGGGCTGTACATCAGCGGATAACTTGACAAGCCTCGGATCCTCGAGTACTTCCTCACCTGATAGGTACCTCACACGGCAAGCCCCTCGCCACCAATCGTAATACTCCTGCGTCGGCTTGGTGTCAAATGTGTGGACAATGCAAATCCTGTGACCTGGATGGAAACGGGTCTCCCAGCACTCGTACCAATCACGATGTCTGTCAGGCCACCAGACATCCTCACTCCGGCCAGTAGAGGTCAGAAACCTGTCAGAATAAATACAGAGAAGTAACTAGTCTGACGGGGTTGATGTGGCCTACATATGTATATTGTAATAATTTAACTTTAAAATCAGTGAGGCAAATTTAAATAAGGTTTCAGCGATACCTGTGAAGCTTCACTAAAGTGCCAGGAACCTGCCGCTCTCCAATGAATTGCCGTTTCATCCAGTCAACCTGGTGAAACTGCACAACATTGAAGTAGACAAGAGGGACAACTGACATCCATGTCCTCTACTCCTCCTCCTCGACGAACCTAGGAGGGCACAGGGCCTCCAGAGCAGGGTCATCATACGTCCTCCATACAAACTGAGAGAATCGTGACATAACAAATAATTAGTACTTATACAAATGCAACATAAGCGACTAAACTGAAATTGCAGTTAGGTAAAGCATGGTACTAACATCATCGAATCGTAATTTGTCAATCGAAACTCTCTAATGCAGGACCTTGGTCTCATGCTGATTTTTGCTCTGCTGCTGTAGTCCAACCAACCTGATACCAATAAAGACAATAAAACCAGTTCATTATACAGAAGCTCGAGATAATTACAAACTCATAAATAAATGAAGACATAAACAGTTGTTACCTCGCCGCCATAGGATACATGTAGATCACTCGCTCCGGTAGACACCACTGAGGAAATCGCTGGTATATCCAGGACATCAATAATAGAGTGCAGCCAGCGATGTTCATGACACCTTGGTGTGCCGCCAAGACAATGCCCGACACTGGCTAAAGTCCTGAAGAAGTGGGAGCCATCGGAGATGGACCAAGTTGTTTGACTTATCCGTCATCAGATATCCTCCGATCAGCAACATGATGTAGCATCTAGCGTACTGTCGGAGGGTTTCTGGGTCGTCCATAATAGGCATCTGTCGAACACAATCCCGCAGTCACACCAGCTTCAATGTGAATGACTCCTTCTTCTATGTCGCCTGCTGTTGAGTCACCAGAGGCCTGGCATCCAACAGCCGCTCCACCAACTACCACATCTCCATGTGGTACCACCTACCAAAGTCACGGAAGCACCCCCCAACAAGGTCCCCGTGGGCGCATAGCCCTAGGTGGTACGCAACGTCCTACAGGGTGATAGTAACCTCACCCCACGAGAGATGAAACGTGTGCGTCTTCGGACGCCATAGCTTCACGAATGTCGTAATTAGGGCATTATCGAATGTGAGGTCCCTGAGAGACACTGTGTCTCTGAATCCAGCCTCTCTCAGATACGGAACGATGACGTCCGGTGGAGGAAGGGTGTGACTCACTCGGCAGGGTGGTAGAAGGCGAGGCCTTTGAAAAAAAAAAATATATGTTCACAATTATCAATAAGTAATTTTAAAATTTTTATTGGTTCTTTTAAGTTTAACGTACAATGTACAATGTCACTAATTTTTTAAATAGGTGCATATATATATTTTTTTAAAGTTCCTATCATGTTTTTATTTTCTCTTAGATATATAAAAAAAATAATATTAAACCTAAATAAATACTTCTTTAGAAATTATAGATTTTATAAATAATAATGTAATTACATATCTAGTTGCATATTTTTTAGAAAAGTCTTATTCCGTAAGTTTTAATATATGTGATATAAAAAGACTCTAATTATTAAATTAAAAGGAGGTAAAATAACTAAATTAGATAGCATTCCAAGCTAATAATTATGAACTAACAACTTAAGACAAGTGAAATAAAAGAGAATTTTAAATTCTACTAGTTACCTATTGCATGCTAACTATACAAGCTATATTCTACTTCTTCACTGCTATCCTAATCATAGCTATATACACACATTTATTTATATAGGACTTTTTAAAATATAATAAATTAAAACTAACCGCAAAGTCGACTATTCTAACGTAATGCGAAGTGTCGTTCAGCCTGTTGATGTTTTTGTCGTTATCAGCTGCACGTGCCATCATCGTAATTTTTTATTATATGCTCAGAAAGGAGTAAAAAAGAAAAGAAAGTAGTATATATATATATATATATATATATATATATATATAGCCGTCTCCAAGCCATATCATGTTTACACTGTAAACGAGATGAATTTACACATATCTTGTTTCAAGTGTAAACAAGATATACACGTATGACATTTACGTGTCTTATCTCGTTTACACTGTAAACAAAATACGTGTAAATTCATCTTGTACACAGGGTAAACGAGATATGACAAGATGACGGATTTCAGTAATAACTTTTGAAATTATTTAATTCGATAATTAATATATTTATTTTATTTATTAAAATAAAAAATCTATACTTTTCAACCACATGAATTAAAATGAAAAAATATGCAATATTGAATATATTAAAATGTTTTTTTTAAAGATTACTGAAAGTTCTCGGTCTCAATTATTTTCATCAAAATAAATTAAAATATTAAATAAAACATGTAAAACATACAAATTAGGATAATATTGTAAACATTAAAAATACTTTTTCATGAGTTTAACTAAAAAACTTGCATTAAGGATTCTAATTTTTGTTTTATTGTTTTCATTTCATTTAGTATCTCATTGTGAAAATATATCCAATATTAATCAGTTTTATTTGAAACCAAGGCAAGCAAAAATTCATTTTAGACTCGGCTAGCAAAGAAAAAAAATCAAAATTTTAATTATTAATACAAAAAAGTACAATTTTTTAAAATCAAATTTGACAACTTTTTAAATTTTGTTTCACTGTGGTAGTCTTATGCATGTGAATGTGATGTATTGTAAAAGGCCTAATATATATCATTTGCGATTTGTAAGCTTTCAAAATATAGTAGTGATCCTGATACTAATCACTGGAAAGAAATACAAATGATTTTAGAATATCTTAGAAAAGACAAAATGAGCTTGATCAAGATTACTACAAGCTAGTATTTTGCAAATTTCATTAAATTATTTCGTTAAAAAATTTATATTGATAAAAAAAACATAAATAATTATATCTTTAACATATTCTTTAGATAAGACTTTTTTTAATTTACTTGAATTTTTATACAAATTTTCTTTTTGTTTTCTCTTTTTTCTTTATAATTTGTTTTATGCCGCTAATTTTTTTTGTCTAATAAAAATTAAACTCTAACTCTTTCGATTATAAAAATTATGATATCATATCATGAAATCATTTTTTCCAAAATCTTAAGTTATTTTTTTCATAATATCCCCCAATTTAATAGGTTAAGAATAAATTTACTATAAATTTAAACTTTATTTAATAATTTATTATTTATCAATAAGTTGTTGTCTAAACAGTGATGGAGTTTGAAGAGATTTTTTGAAGGACAAAAAGTTTTAACATAAAATTATATAATAGTATTTATATTAAAATAAAATTTATAAATATAATTGTTATTAAGTTTATTATTAATACGATGATAAATAAATAATTATATAGACAGATATTATAAAATACTTTAAAAATTTTAGAATTAAAATTATAAAATAAATAACTATATAGATAAAAGAAATTAATTTTACTACAACTAATTTTAACATTAAAATTATAAGATCTAGTTGATAATGAAAATAATAAATAATAATAAGAATGAGATTTTAATTTATATAAATAAGCCAATAATATTTTTAATTTGTAAAAGTCTATTAAAGTCCAAGCCAAGACGTTATTGTAAAATAAATAACATTATAGATAAAAGAAATTAATTTTACTACAACTAATAATTGCAACCTTAAAATTATAAGATTTAGTTGATAATGAGAATAATAAATAATAATGAGAATGAGATTTTAATTTGTATAAATAAATCAATAAAACTTTTAATTTGTAAGAGTCTATTAAAGTCCAAACCAAGATGTTATTGTAAAATAAATAACTATATAAATAAAAGAAATTAGTTTTACTACAATTAATCGTAATATTAAAATTGTAAAATCTTGTTGATAATGATAATAATAAATGATAATAATAATAATGATATTTTAATTTGTATGAATAAATAAATAAAATTTTTAATTTAAAAAAGTCTATTAAAATTCAAGTCCAATATATTAATGTTTAAAATAAAAAAGATTGAACAAATAGAGTTAATTCCACAAACTTAATATAAAAATATGTGACTTAAATCAATTTAACTACATTTATTTTTATAATAATACTACTAGTTCTCTTATAAAAATTTTGGGAGATTATAGCCCTTTCATTGTCAAAACTAACTCCTCTCCTTTGTCCAATAATATGTCTCTGACAATAACAATTTCCAAGTCTTAACGAAAAAATGATATATGACCAACAAAATTTAAATTTTTTTATCAATATTTAGATAAATTTAAATCTTAAATACTAAATTTTAAATTTCAAATTTTAATAGTATAAAAATTAAGTACTAATTCAATATATTGGCTTAATAAATGTGTTAAATCTCTTGACTTTTTCACTACGTATTAATGCTTGGATAATTAGTGCAAGTGATGACAACAGACCACCAATCAAGGCAATCATATAAATCTTTGAATTGTGATTGTCAAGGTTAATTAATAATAACATATTCTGTTATATTAGTTAAGATTACTCACTTTAGCTTTATTAGCTTGTGTATGTAGTATACATATATGGCGTAACATAATGTACATTCAATAAGCTTAATCATAGTGATTCATTCAGTTTATAATCATTTCACTTTTCTATGAAATATTCTTTCTTCATGCTCAAGTCACTATCTTTATAGTGATAGTGAAATAAATTATCATGTTCAGAGCTTGAATAAAATATGTAATGGAAAATCTACACATATTAGCTTAAGATAAGATTATGTGAAATAGTTAAATAGTAATTAGTGATATAATCAGGTCAGCCTCCTGGATTACCTTGAGTTTACCCATAATTTGTTATAACTTCATCAATTTGAGTTAAACTATGATGGGAGGGTTCAAATCATACAATAATATTTGTCTTCTACTTTAATTTTCTTACTATAAAGATGTTATAAACGAGCGTCTAAGAACATTATTAAGGTTGTAAAACAAAAGCTTTTAGTTGAAAATATAAAAAATATTAAATTATCAATGCTTATATTCAATCTATTAAATGTTCCAAAATTTATAATCACAAAAAAGAATCTTATTTTCTTTAAAACAATCGTTAAAAAACATAAAAGAAAAAAATCTAATGAAATTTTTTTCCACCATATGAATCTTAGGAGGTACAATTTTATGAATGAAATTCATTTATAAGATTGGAATTTAATTTTAATACACTATTAATGTAAAGTAATTTTATAAGTGTATTCAATTATATAATATTACATCAGTAAAAATAATTAATTTTTGTATTGACCAAGTGAATAGTCATATAAAAAAAACAGATGTAATTGGATGATTATGTAAAACATTTTATATTATTATATATAGTATTTTAAAAATATTATTTGCACATAAATTAATTACTAAATCAGTCCAATAAATTTATATATAAATATATATTTAATTTAATTTATTTTTAATACATATTTTATATTAGTGACTGATTTTAGTGTATACTTAATAGAATTTATATAATTTAATTAAAAGAAGTTATGCTATAGGCCAAAATATAAGTAACAAAAGAGGGATGGGGGCAATACATGATTAATGATAATGACAATCGATGATTAATAAAAAGTCATACATATATATACATAGCATTTTGGCAAATTCTATATGGCACATAGCTAGAATATGCTTCTAACATGTTTTCATTTCAATATTTCATGCATGAAACCAAGAAGAAAAAAACCCATGTTTTCATTTCAATGCATAAGTGTGAAACAAAAACGATAAGATACATAGTAGTATTTCATTTTCTCCCACATGATGTTGGCTCAACTTTTTTGAACATATATATTGTTTCATTTAATTAGTTTCATTCATATAGCGCTTTCGTAAACTAACGTGGCTTTCCATAACAAATATTTCAAACACATAAATTAAAAATTAAAAATAAATAAAATAGACTTTACTATGCTTGATTTGTTTTTGTATGAAAACGATTGCATTATTGTTTCCTCATCTTATTACTATTCTATATATTTGTTAATGAGTAGAAATTTTTATTTGGAATTTTGCTTTTAGAAGCTTTATTTGTTTGACTTAATCATATATATGCTCTAATATCACTCGATCGTCCTATTCTCTTGGAAGTCTTTGTTAACATTCCTCAACACATAACATGAATAATTGTCACAATGCGACGCTTTATTTTAATTTTTCAATGTATAATTTTTATTTTCATAATAACAACAGTTTATGGACATGAACATCGTTGTTGCATGTGCTAGTTACTACGTACGAGAGTGACCTAATGGAAAATCTTTGAGATTTGAGAATACTCAATTCAATGCAACCACTCGTGACATTTTTTTTCACTCATATAAATAAAAGAAATCATAAATAAATAATAACATTGTCTATGGAATTTTCTTTTTGGTGAGAGAGAAAATGAGGGTGAACCTGTCCCATATCGAAATATATAGGTTAATTAAATTTCTAGGTTCTTATGCTTTCATTTCTTTTTAATTAAATTATCATCATTCTCACTAATTTGCAGTTCACTTTCAGTATCTTTTTTCAAATTCTTATTTGCTCTCTTGATAAGTTCTACAAAATTCAAAATTTTCTGTCATTTTTACTTACATTTAAATAAAATGTTTGCTTGTAGTATCATAAATTAAAATGATATTTTATTATCTGGTACATTAAATTTGACACATTCACTCCTGCAGTGGAAGGAGGACTTCCAGTCACTAAAGTTATTAGTCGAATAGCCTCGCAAGAAATCCGTGCTCGCACAGTTGGAAAAGATTCTATTATAATCTTTTATTTCTTTCTTCAAGTAAATAACAAAATGTGATCATACAAGTCATGACATTGATGAAAAAAGAAAATAAAAAAAGCATGTCCTTGTTGGATTCACATTGGGAGCTAAGCTAGTTTTGAATTTCAAAAATACACAATGATGAACATGCATCTGTAACAAAAAATAATAAGCACCAAAGAATTATTATTTATAATAGAAAATAAGTTCCATTCTTTTTCATTTTTCTCATCTCTCAGAAAATTCATCAACCACATAGCAAGCATAACAATACTGAACTGAAATACAGTTAAAAAACAAGCAATTGAGAATGAATAAGAAGAGAGAGAAAATAAAAATAAAAATTGAAAATGAATAAGAAGAGAAAGCGAATAAAAATAGAAATTAAAAATGAACAGAAACACACTACGAACAATGTTGAGTGGATCGAAGAAGAAGAGAATACAGAAGTGAGAAATCATAACAAATCTACTATGCTTGCAAGCGTTATACATGGTTTGGATATACATTATTCAATTCTACATTGCTATTAATGTTCCCTACAAAAAGTGTTCTAGAAAATTGGTCACTAAGAGGAACTTTTCCTTTGGAACCTCCGAAATTACTAGGTCTCTTTATGTTGCTACCTCTTTTTCCTGAAACTTTAATATCAATAAGGTAATCATTAATTAATTGCACATTAATCATGTAATTTAAATTAGTTAACACTATTTTAATCGTATGGAGGAGGAAAATAAAAAAAAAAGATGAAGTAGATTACTGTGAATTGATATGAATGGTAGAACCAAATCATACAAGCTTAATTGGAGGCAACAATAATAACTTCACAGCTAGAGAACCAGATTGAATATGCAAATTGAAATTAAAGGACTACATCTCAGAAGCTCCGTCAGAGAGAGCAACAACTACATCGCTTGCGGCAGCGAAGAAATGATAAACGGTTGTGAACAGAAAGCAAACCTCCAAATCAAAGCAAAAAATTAGATCGCAGAAGCTCCACCGAAGGCAACATCAACGATGTTGCTTAAGGCGGTGAGGAGATGAACGGCAACAAGCAGATGAACGACAGCGGGGAGATGAATGGCGGCAATAAAACCTCAAATCAAAGCCAGAGAAGCAGATCTAGAACCTCCGCCAAAGACAAAAACAACAATAACGTTGCTTGCGGCAACTTGGAGCTGAGCGGTGCCGCGCAAATGAATGGCCGATGATGAACAACGGCGATAAAACCTCAAATTAAAGCCAGAGAAGCAGATCTAGAACCTCCGCCAAAGGCAACAACAATGATAACATTGCTTACGGTAACTTGCTGAACGGTGGTGAGAAGATGAACGGCGGTAGAAAACTAGGGTTTGGTTCGTCACATTCACACGTCACACTCATTCTCTCATTCGCAACATTACTCTCATTCTCATCCTCTCATATGCACAACATCACCTCTAAGTCTTAGCTTTTTATTTTTTAAGAAAACAGAAAGGAAGACTAAAGATAATGGCGTTTTAAACCACCATATTCTACAAAAACCGCCACCAATCACTGGAATAATATGGCATACTTTAATTTCTGTCGAAATTAACAAAAATTATGGCGGTTACATAAAATCGCCATAATATAAGCGTCATTTTAACCAACATTTTTTGTAGTAGTTTCGCTTCGTTTATCACTCTTAGTTGCAACAAAGAGGGAAAGGCGAGGCACCAATGTGATGGCTTGCTGAGAGAGAGAATGAGAGGCGTTGCTAGTGTTTGGGAGGGAGAGAGAGAGAGAGAGAGAGAGAGAGAGAGAGAGAGAGAGAGAGAGAGAGAGAGAGAGAGAGAGAGAGAGAGGGGCGTTGCTAGTGTTTGGGAGAGAGAGAGAGAGAGAGAGGCTAAGTGAGTGTAATTTTAAATTGTTGATTTTTTTTATTTACGGTATCTTCCAATCCGACAAGTTAAGAACTGATTTATTGTGATCCGAGATCCATTTAAGAGACCGTTGATTATTTATTACTGGAACGAGTTGAGAAATCTAAATACTGACCTAAACCTAATTGATACATTAGATCTTCTTTAATTTGAGTCTGACCCAATTTTTATTTATACCGGACCGAATTTGAGTTAAATTGATTGGTCCAAACCAAATTTTCGAACTAGACCAAATTATAAACAACTCTAATTAGAACAATTAAAGAGTTCAAATAATAAAATTAATATTAATTATGTTGATAGAAGTGATAAAAAAAACACACTTAGACAATTAAACTAGTTAAAAAATTAATTAAATAATTTTAATAAATTCGTCGGTATATTATGTACATCTACAAAATTAATTATTATATATTTATATATAAATAAATATATATTATTTAATTTTTTTAATATATATTTCATATTCGAATGGTATTTTATATATAAATAAATAATTTAATAATTGATTTTTATATCCACTTAACATAATAATTAATTGCTAAAACATGTATTATTCCAAATTATTCATGTGTTCTTGTTCTCATTTAATAGAAATAAATCATCTTTTCCATTTTTCTCTCTACTTCCTTCTACTGCATCATTCATCTTCAGCAAAGTTTAAACCTTTCATCCTCCTTGTGCGCATCTATGGCCAATATATATTCGAATGCACCTCCAATCATGACCTCAATAAATCAAAGTAAGAAAGAAAGAAGAAAAGAGAAAAAACAATAAATAAATAAAAAATGATTTACAAGTAAGAATTTTCATTCTTTTAGTATGGAACAATTAATTTTACACGTGTTTATAGATAAGTTTATTGTTACTGTTAATGTTTACTATAGAATATAGATGTATCCATACTCCATGTTATGTTGCTAGAAAGTTTGACAAACTTTCTTGGGAATGAGAATCTATACTTAGCATGCATGCACACCCCTCAATATTTAATATTTTATGTCACCGACCCACAACAATGATACATGCAATTATTTCCGGGTCTCCTTACCTTTGAATGAGATTGAGAATTATGTATTGACATTTGGTTAACCTTTTATTTTCTGACCTATATCAGTGTACGTACCGTATTTATGATGACTCATATGGAATAAATATATATATAATTATTTTTTATCATAAAAAATTCAGATAACGATCAAATTGGGTATAAGAAATTGAAATTAAAATTATATTTATATAAAATAAATTTTATTTGACAAAAATAATTAATTATTAATTTTTTTATAATTTCGTAAATATTTCATTCTTTTTTCTTTTCCTAATTCTAACTTAATCATTTAATCGTTCCTTTTTTTCTTAGAATAATTTTAATAGTAGAAGAATTTAGAGTCTTATTTACTGGTATCAATAAAAAATGAAAACCTACCATTAAAATAAACAAAAAGTGAATTCTTTTACGAGTTTTAAAACAATAGAAATCGTGTTTAGAGGGATTTTCTTTTTTTTTTCAAAAAAATGATATTTTATTAATAAAATTAATACTTTATATACATAATACATATGTGAACTGACAGTTTGATATATTATACTTTACATATATAATTAATTATTATAATTATTAATAAATTAAATATGATTTAATTATTTTATAAGGTAGAGAAAGGTAGAGGATAGAAGAAGGGAAGGGCAGTTAAATGGTTAGGGTTAGGGTTTAAGAAGGAAGGAAAAATGAGAGGGGTATTTATAAAATTATAAAAAAATTTAATAATTAGTTATTTTTATCAAATAAAATTTATCTGAGTATAATTTTAATTTTATTTTTTTATGGTCAATTTTGTCAGCGTCCAAATTTTTTATTTTATAAATAATATAATAAAATTTAATTTTAAATATGAATTACTCTACTATAAAATATTTGATAATTTATCATGATATATATTATTTTAATAGTTGATTATGTACTCTAATATGTTAAAAAATAAACACATATAAATAAACATTAATATATGATAACTGATTTTTATATTTATAAAATATTTTGACTATGGAAAGAGATTAAAACATTTTTAGTCCAACAACTAATGATTTTTTTTTTTTCAGAACATAACTTAAGTCCTTAATCCTTATTCTACTTTTTAATTTTGATATTAGTTTCATAATTGTATTTTTTTAAATTTTATTAGAGTTTGATATTATCAAAAGAAACTAATAAGTAGTTAGCTAATATACAATTTTGTTAAGCTAATTGTTAAAGAAGTTAGAACTATTAAGACAGTTAAGACTATAGTGAGCTGACACCAGCTAACAACACCACTATAAATTGTATATTGCAGTTCAAATTTAACAACAATAATCAATTTCTCTCATTTTTCTAAATCTAGATCTGTCTCTCTCTCTCTCACAGATTCTTCCTCTCTCTTTTTGGTTACCTCATCTAGATCTCTGATACCTTTTTCAAAACATCAGATTGTGAACCATGGCAGATGCTAATGTTACTGTAGCTTCCGCAGCAGCAATAGTGTGATCATCCATCAATATAGTCACTTTGAAACTAGATGAGAACAAATTTGTTCTATGGAAGCGTCAAGCACTTGCGTTCATCAAGTCAAACGGCCTCAAAAATCACTTGAATCCAAAGAAAATTCTATACATGTATGAGAGTGTGAAAGACAGAATTTCACACAATGAAACTCAAAAATTTCTGACGCCGGAGAAGGATGATCAATTCCTCGTTTCCTGGTTCTTTGCCTCGGTTGATCCATCGTTCACAAGTTAGCTGGCAAACTGTGAGTATGCCTGTGAAATCTGGAATAAACTTGACGAGTATTTTGATAAGAGGTTAAAATCAAAGGTGAAACAACTGATTATATGTCCAAACTCAAGAAAATTAAAAATGCTCTTTCCGCACTGGGATCTCCACTTTCAAATGAGGAATTTGTCGATGCCATCACTCAGGGACTGAAGGAGGACTACAGTGTGTTTATCATGATGATCTTCGCCAAAACTGATACTGTTACAGAGAGTGAAGTCGAAGCACAACTGTTGAGTCAAGAGGAGCTGATTGAATGGTTCAAAAATGTTGAATTAGGCACGATCCAGGTAAACCTAACTCAAGGAGGCGAAGGCACCTCCTCATAACAGCGTAGCTCGCCCTAACAAGAAAAAGATCCGCCGTCGTAGCAGTTCAATCATCAACATTCCTACTTTGACAACTAAAATCAGCAAGGATTTCAAGGTATAGGTCAAGCCTTCCAGGGTTTCAGAGGTCGGTACAAACGAAGAAGAACCTACAGAGGTGACAGATCTGGTTTTCAGAACAATCGCATCGTGTGCCAACTATGTGGAAGATCTGGCCATACTGTGTGGGAGTGTTACCATCGCTTCAATGCGAGCTATCCGAATCCAAACACTGCGGCCACAAGCACACATCCACTGCCTCCTTCACAAGCATTTCACCAGCCTCAGCCGCCGCATCAGGCCAGTGCGCTCCTAGCTACAGCACCACCGTCCACTCTCTTGACAGATAAAGTATGGTATTTGGACACAGACGCGTCGCACCACCTGACCTTCGATGGGAACAGTCTGATTACAGGCACAAAGTATGATGGCACAAATAAAGTGTTCACAGGTAATGGCCAAGGTATGACCATTTCTAGAGTTGGTAAAACTGCTCTATTCTCATAAACTAAACCCCAAACCTATTTTAAACTACAAAACCTGCTTCATGTTCCCTCAATCTTTAAGAATCTTATCAGTGTGGCAAAATTTGCTTTGGATAACCGAGTGTTGTTTAAATTCTGGCCATCTATACTTTGTTAAATCACAGGAGACAAGAAAGACATTTTCCCAAGGCTCTCTTAGGCAAAGGTTGTATCATTTTGATGCTATTGGAGTATTGGCAAAGGCCCAAGCCAGTACTACCTCAAAAATAAAGAGTGAGGGCTGCAACAATAGGTCTAGTGCATACAACTTTAGTTACCTAGTTTCCACTAACCACAAAAACAGTACTGTAAATGCAACAAAACACAGCTGTAGCTTAAGTTCTAATTTAGAATTAAGTGAAGGTTCTATTATCAATGTTGATATGGCTCAAGTCAATGCTGCCATTGCAAAAGTCACTGTTGAAAATTCTGTTTACATTGTAGGATTAGAAGAGAGTAATTATAGGTCTAAGTCAGTGTAAATTTTTTATGTTTGGCATAGAAAGTTGGGACATCCAGCTCCTCATAGTGTACAAACAGTGATAAAACTGTGTAATATTACTAGTCGTGAAGTCAATAAAAACAGCTCTTAAGTAACAAAAGGCCTTTGCAGTGCATGTTGCTATGGCAAGCATCACAATTTACCTTTCTCAAATTCTAAAACTACCTACACTCAACCCTTGGAACTGGTATTTACGGATATTTAGGGTCTAGCTCCTGTAATTAGTGGCTTTGGATATAGGCACTATATAGTGTTCATTGATGTAGCTACCAAATACACATGCATTTACCTTTTGCACAATAAAGCTCACGCACATCAAGCATTTCTACAATACAAATTGCTCTTTTAAAATAAAACAGGTTGCATGATTACAATATTGCAGACAAATAATGGGAAGGAGTACACCACCTGAAACTTCACGAAGACATTGATGCAACATGAAATTGCCCATAGAATGAGTTGTCCCTATACTCATGAAATTGCCCATAGAATGAGTTATTCCTTAACGGATATAGGACTTACCCTACTCTCACAAGCCTCTATGCCTCTGAAGTTCTAGGATGAGGCCTTTCTCACTGCTACATACCTGAAAAATCAGCTGCCCTTTTCTGTCACCAACCACAAATCCCCCCTTGAACTACTACATCACTGAATCCCAGACTATAAAGCTCTCAAAAACTTTGAATGCTTGTGTTACCCACAGTTACGGCATTACCAACTTCACAAATTTAATTTTAAGATCATAAAGTGCCTGCTTCTTGGTTACTCATTCTTTCATAAAGGTTACAAGTGCTTGACACAATCTGAAAAAATTCGTATCTCTAGGCATGTGCTGTTTGATGAAACCGATTTTCCTTTTTCGAACCTCTTTCCCAGCCTGCAAAAACAAAAAGTTACCTGTGCAATCCCTCATCAACCCTACGCCATATCCACTCAACTCTTCAAACTTGCTTCACAGCTCTTGGCTTCCCCTCTGTCCTCTAATTCTTCCCTCCAGTCCTCAGACCCTCAAAAGTCAGACCCCTCTCATCCATCCCCTGATCCCTCTCCTGGCATCTCATCGCTTTCTGTGGCCGATCTTCTCCTGAATCCTGCTGCCACTGCTCAAGGTTATAGCTCTCTTCCCTTGCCCACTCTTGGTGCCATCCCCACCCCTAATAACCGTGCTATATAGTTGATTGCCAATACTAGCGATGCTAATCCTTGTTCATTATCTAACAATACAGATTTATGTCCTCGTTTTGCTGTGTTTTCCTCTTGTACAGATGCAGGGTTAACTATGGAAACAGATCCGTTGGCACCAGCTCCTCCTTGGAGTCACTCGATGGTCACCAGATCTCGTGTTGGCATCTTCAAACCAAAAGTGTATCATCTGCAGCTTCAGAACTCTGTGAGTCTGGACCTCACCGAGACTGAACCACTTTCAGTATCTCCGGTACTCAGCTCGCCGTACTGGAAGGCTACGATGGATGAGGAATTTGGTGCATTGTTGAAACACCGGATCTGGGATCTGGTTCTTGCAACGGCTGGTACCAACCCAATAGGGTGCAAATGGGTCTTCCGTGTGAAGCGGCAGCCTGATGGCATGGTGCAAAAATATAAAGTCTGGCTAGTAGCTAAGGGGTTTCACTAAAGGGAGGCTAAGCCTAGTTGCTAAGCCTGCTACAGTGAGAACAGTTCTAGCAGTTGCAATGACCAATAGTTGGAAAGTCAGACAGTTTGACTTTAATAATGCTTTCTTTAATGGGGATCTGCATGAAACCGTACATATGGTACAGCCAAAGGGATATGAGCTCGGTTTTGGGCTTGTCTACAAATTGGAAAAGGCACTCTACCGGTTGAAGCAAGTGCCTCATGCGTGGTACCTAAAATTGAGTAGCACACTTCACCAGTTTGGCTTCAAAAGTTCCACCTCTGACTCCTGTCTCTTTGTACACCACAGCTCGACGTCCACTATCTATCTATTCTCTTATGCTGACAACATTCTTGTTACTGGCCCATGTGCAGAGGAAATTGAAGGCCTAATTCGCCAACTGCATGTAGTCTTCACCCTTAAAGATCTTGGTGAAATGAGTTTCTTTTTTGGAGTTGAAGTGGTCAGAAGCTCACCGAATGCTCTTCTTCTCAAGCAGTCGAAGTACATCAAAGAGCTCCTAGGGAGGGCCAACATGCGTGACTCCAAGCTAGTCCCAACTCCCATGCTAAGCAGTCCCAAGCTCACAGCAACCCCCAGCTCCCCGTTTCACAATCCCTCACTTTACCGGTCAGTGGTCGGTGGGCTTCAGTACACCACCATCACTCATCCTGAGATTGCTTACTCTGTCAGTAAGGTGTCCCAGTACATGCATGCTCCAACAGACAAACATTGGAAAGCGTTCAAACGTATACTTCATTTTCTAGCTAGGACAATCAATATGGGGCTGCAGCTGCATAAGAGTGATAGCTTGAGGGTCATGAACTTCTGTGACTCGGACTGGGCCACGGACACCGATGATTGCAAGTCTGTCTCAGGGTACTGTGTCTTCTTTGGCTCAAACCTGATCACTTGGTCCAGCAGAAAGAAACAGATATTCTCTAGGTCCAGCACTGAAGCTGAATTCCAAGCTCTAGCCGATGCCATGACAGACACCATTTGGTTGCAAAAAACTGCTACAAGAGATGCATCTACCACCTAGCTCAGCACCAACATTGTTTTGTGACAATTAGAGCACAGTGCTGATGACCAAGAATCCGATTCTCCACTGTCGATCGAAGCATTTTGAAATTGATCTCCACTTTGTGAGAAACAGAGTGGTGCAACAGCTTGCACATGTAATTCACATCCCATCACAGGATCAACTTGCGGAAATACTTACCAAACCACTCCCTTAGACCGCGTTTCTTGACTTCTGACCGAAGCTTCGAGTGGTTGACACAAACCCCACACTCTGAGTTAAGGGAGGCTGTTAGGAGAAGGAATGCCAGGAAGATACCATCCTTTAGGTTAAGGGAGGATATCAGAAGAAACTAATAAATAGTTAGGTAATATACAATTCTATTAAGCTATGTTGTTAAGGAAGTTAGAACTGTTAAGATAATTAGGACTGTGGTGAGCTAGCACTAACTAGCAACACCACTATACATTGTACACTGCAGTTCAGATTTAACAACAATAATCAACTCTCTCTCTCTGTGATACTTCTGAAGTATATTTATCATGATGTGAAATCCACAAACCCTCATATTTATTATATTGAATTTGAGAAAATAAAAAATATTTTAAATTTGACTGTCAAATTATTTTACAAATTTTATGACTCCTCAAATTTGAGGGTCTTATTTATTAATTAAAATTAAGAAAAATTAAATTTATATTAAAAAACAAACATATCATCTAATCATTATAGTAGATTATCCACAATCTTTTTTCGTTTTTTAAAAAAGTTAGTCTCTTTATTTGTCACTATGATGCAATTTTTCTTCATGTTCATTTTGTAAGGCTTTCTTGCCGCTACTGGATCCATGCGCATCTTTTTTCACATTATTCATATTTTTCGCTGGGACCAACTCCTACATATCATTTGTCCTAACTATTTGTTCCCAAGTTCTCCTTTCTTTAAACTATCCTTTGACCCTTGATTCAATGCTCATTTTTTGAAATATGCTACTCAAGTTTCTTGTTCTGTTTCGTAAAACTTTCCTTCAATCCATTACACCACATTCTTATTATCAATAATAATTGTGAGTTATTCTTCAATCACGTTTTCTTCCTCCAACATGAATTGCAATGCTTTCTGAGTTCCAATTATCATAGTCTCACAATAATTTGATATTTTCATTTTCAGATCACCCATAAAATCTATTACCTAGTCAAATCTATTTAGATCACACAAAAACATAACACATTGCTACCAATTTTACCTCCTTAGATGTTTCTTGAGCTCACTTCTCATGTTCATCTTATTTTTATTTTTATGCTTTATGTGACTCCATCTATAGTTATAAGACACATTTTTTTTTAAATTAATCATATTCCTACTATGTCAAATAGTCTATATGATAGTAAAAAAGAGAACTTTTTAATCACATTCCTTCACCGTAAAAATGATATTCTTTCATGGTCTATTCGACTTTTTATAGTCATGATTTCAAACATGCAAACTCAAATCAATTTCATAATAACAGCCAACCACTTTTTTTTTGCAATGACTCATTCTTATCAGAAAATCTTAACCACCATTAAAAGACTATTTCAATGTTTTTTATTTCTATATCTCTAATATCCAACCCTCCATAATTTTTTTAATTTATGGTACTTCACTTAGTGATTGACATGATTTTCTTATCTTTAGTTTCTCTCCTGAAATATAAATGAAATTATAAAATAAAAAAATTTAAAAAAAATGATGAAATACAAAAGAAAAAATATAGGAGGCCAGTAAATTTTGTAGGTTTTAGCCATCAATTAACCATCAATGATATTTTTAATGGTGTGAGATTGCATCTAATAATATAAAATTATTCCATCTAATAATATAAAATTATTCAATTTTTTTTTATAATTAAATATTGACCAAAATTTAACAAAAATACTGATCCCCTAACACTCCTGAAATAAAAATGTACCAATACAATTTATACATACTTAGCTACATACCTCATTAACTCCCTTGTCCCTTCTCCACTATAAATAATATAGTTCTCCTTTTTTTAATTTTATTTTACTTTTCTTAATAACCTCATTTTACGGCTTTTCAAGGAAAAGACTTTTTCCCCCCTAAGGTCAAATTAAATAACTTTATCCTTTAGTATATTTCTTCCCGTGGATAAGAATTAAGATAAGAAATCTAATCTTCACATTGAAATTAATAACACCTAATTTTAATTTGAACATTAGTTGACCTAGAAATACACTCCCTTTTAGTTCAACTCTATTCCCATGCATATATACATACCACAACCTAAAGCAATGAGAACATGGATGCCCATTCATTCTTTGCTTTTTTCAAACCAAGTTATTGCAAAGAATTTTCGAAAGCAAAGTGGAAATTGAAGTCAATTGTCAAAAGAGCTTATCCCTTAATAATAAATTTGTGAAATATTGTTATTATTATTTTTTGTTTTTTTGTTATATATACGGAGCCAATGAAATGAGAAACCTTGGCGTGAGAAAAGATCTTAGCTCTGTTGAAATAGTACAAAGCACATTGAAGCCAAAAGACTGTTGCCAATTACCTTTGACATGCCAGCCTGGCCATGCATTCATATGTTTTTTGGTGTATTATTATGACCTTCTTATCTTCCTTATTGTCCACATTCACCCTTAATTAACTTCTAGCACTGCACTAGTATAGCTTGTATGTATAGCTGAGCTAGCACCCAAGATTTGTTTTTATTAGTAGATACAAATATATAACTCTACAGGCATGTTAATAATTGAGATGAATGTGGTTTGTTTTAACGGTGAGAGAAAAACAACTTCCATTGTTTGACTATTTTTAACTTACATTCTTATTTACTTTTTTTTAAATACTAATATTAATAGTATAAAAATTTTATATCATTATTTAATTATATTTATATATTAATTAAATTAATGTGATAATAATATACAATTGATTATTTAGGTGCCTACATGCTTGATCTAATGTTAAATTACTTGTACTATAGCTTTGAGTAATGAAATTCAGCTCAGACAAAAGATATTCGTCTTTTTTTTTTCCTTCTAATTTTTTGTTTTTTATTCTATATTTCTATATCAAATACAATATTCAAACACAATTTTGTAAACTACTGGTGGAGGGGTAATTTACATGCATAAAATAAATAAAATTTAAAATTATACAAATATTCTAAACACAATTCAGTTACATACCTCTCTTAATTATATTTTGAGTAAAGTATCGTTTTTATCCCCAACATTTGGAGATAAGTTCTAAAGTTGTCCATAACATTTCAATCGTCTTATCTAAGTTCTTAACGTTTTAAAATTGACTCAATGTTGTACTACCGTTAGGGATCCGTTAACAGAATTGACGGCAGGATAAAATTGAGATGATTTTGAAACGTTAGGGATTTAAATAGGGCGAAAACGTTGGGGACAAAAGCGATACATAAAAATTTTTAATTTTATTTTATCTTTTAATAATATCAATTTTTTACTATACATAGTATTCAATTAATTTTTAATTACATCTAAGATTACATTATTTTTATTTTAAATAATTTTTTTATAATTTTAAAGAATTTTCATACATTAGAGACAAAAGGTATAATTTATATTTTATTGTATATATATTATTTTTTTCTTTCTCACAAGTTTATATACTAGCCATTCTACAAAAATTTCATGATAACTAAAAATATTTAAAAGTAAAATTCTAAAAAAAATATTTTATTTATAATGAAAGTAATATGATTAAGTGTAATTTACTTAGATGTAATTAAAAAATAATTGAATACTATGTATAGTAAAAAAATTGATATTATTGAAGGATAAAATTAAAATTTATTTCTATGTATCGTTTTTGTCCCCAACGTTTTCGTCCTATTTAAGCCTCTAACGTTTTAAAATCGTCTCAATTTTGTCCCGCCGTTAAGTTTATTAACGGATCCCTAACGGCAAGACAACATTGAGTCAATTTTGAAACGTTATAGACTTAAATAGAACGATTGAAATGTTCAGGACAATTTTGAGACTTACCCCAAACGTTGGAGACAAAAATGATACTTTACTCTTATATTTTTTATATAAATTGAATCAATTTAATTTAATTTAATTTAGACTAAATATATATAAATTGAATCAAATTTATTTGATTTATCACTTGTGTAATATATATAAATTAAATATAGTTAATTCGATTTATTACATATATTTAATCTAAATCGACTTAAGTTAATTTAATTTACATAGAGATATAACTAAAACAAATGTATAATTAAATTATGTTTAAGATATTTACCTAATTTTAAATTTTATTTGTTTTATATATGTAAATTACTTTTAAAAGTAAAAGTTTTAAAATTTTTTAAAATATATTTAAAATATTAATATTTTAATAATCTTAATCGTTAATATTAATTAATATATTATATATATTTTTATAATTAAAATTAACTGTTAAAATTATTGAAATACTAATATATTTAATATTAGGGATGTGTATGAGTTGGGTTAAATTAGGTTTGATGTGTTTATACCTGACTCGAAATATCTACCGAGTCTATTTGTCAGACTCAAATCCGGCCTTAGACGCAATAAAACCTATATACTTTCGGCCCACGATTATATCGGATAAAAATCGGATGAAAACCGGGCCGTTAACATTAAATTACCTTAATACTTTCTTGTAAGTTAGCATGTGAAAATATCCAATTTTTAAGACTCTAACCATTATTTGACATGGTAAAATTCTCTTAGAAAAATATAACAAGAACCAACTCTTCTCTAAAATTACAGCATAACCATAATCAATACTAATATTGTCTAATAATACCTAAGTAACCGAATATTTAAATCAATACAAATAACACAGTATTATGCATTATTCTAAAATCTTATGCATTTTAAACATAAAACATTAACTTATAGTCTTATAATGACTAATAGCACAAAATATTAAAATTTACAATACTTAAATTTTACATAAAAATAAACATCATTCATCACTAATAATACAAAATATTAATTATGTATGATGACCGGACCACCAGACCAAATTCAGGTGACTCGAATTATGACCCAAACCCAACCCAAAATAATAACCAAATCTATTTTTAAAACTCTTATCCAACCCTAAACCAAATAAAATCACACAAATTTATCCCTTAAAATATTTGAAACCGAACCAAATTTTTAAACCAGACCGAAATATGCATACCCCTGTTTAATACACTTAACATTCTTTCAAAACTTTGAATTTTTTGTTAAAATCTTATCATTTCTACTAGCCTCAATTGAATTTGCTCATGTCTGTGACGACAACGCAGAAGTTCAGTTGGGCCCACATCCAATACGAAACAGTGACTGAACGATCCTCTTCAGTGTTTATGGACCCCACACACCCCCTTTTGACGGCTCAGAAATAAAGCCATTCTATCATTCTATGCATCACGTGCCCTCTAATTTAGATCTTCCATCTCATTATATCAATCAAACAGGATATTCCATTTCATTTTATTTATATTTTAATAAAATGATATTTAATATTTATCATTCTGAATATGACATGATATGATAATATATAATATTTACGTATATGCCAAATGAATTCAATTTGATGTATTATTTTATTTTTTTAAGTACTGTGAATTATTTGTATAACTTTAATTGATTTATTAAAATAAATATTATACTTGTCCTCTAATTATATTCACAAAATTTGCAATTCTCTTGTCAAAATATTGTTGTGCATATATTGTTGAAAGAGAAAGAGAAAGAAGTTAATGGCGAGCAATCCAAAAACAAAGAAGGTAAATTCAAGGACAAAAAAAAAAGCAAGTTATTAGATTTTGACTCTCTTGCTAATTTAGCAGATAACATAATATCTATATAGTTCTACTAATAGAGTTACACTTCTTATTAACAGAATAATAAATATGATTAAAGAAATATAAAATTTATAATACACTTAAATCATTAAATAATGAATACTGCTAGGGAACCAATAGTTTAAGTGTATAATGGACTATTGAGTTACAAAATAAACATCACTTATATTTGAGATTCACCAAGGATTTTGACTTTTCAGATCTAGAGTTCTAATACCATGTCATGATACCACTTATTTCAAAAATTTCTGAAAAAGATAACACTAATGGTTATATCTCTAATACTCCTTAAACTTTCATGCATTGCACACATTATATAAATATTCTATTGGTTCCCTATACTTTCTCTTAAATAATTTATGTATAATTTTATCTATCGTATTATTTTTTATGTGTATATTTTGTCCTTTTTTTTTCTTTGCCTGAATTAGCTCTTGTTGAGAGGGAAATGGATTTTAGTTTTTACTACGATTGATTGAATTATTACATATCCCTGCAGATATTTTTCTCTTTGATCGATTTATTTGTGTGAAACTCGAAAGTAACAATTTTGGTATCTAGAAGTGGGATTCCAAAATTTGAAAATATATATATAAAAGAATTTATTATACTGCAGCAACTTCAGGTGTAGTCCCTACTCCCCAGTCCCCACCAAGGGACCAACAATTCCCCATTCATTCATTTATTTATTTATTTATTTAATTTTGTACTTGATATCAAAAGAGACAAAAGTTATTCTGCATGTCCCTTAGCTTGCCATAGAATTTGGGGCTTTTTGGTTTACCCAAAGCGTCTTTAGAAATTATTTTTACTATATATGTAAATTGAAGTTCACATGAAAAATAATTATGGTCCTATTACGTTAATAATTCAGATGTCAAGAAAGTAACTGCATGAATCTAGACGTAAAGTTGGTATCAATAGCGGGTTTTGACATGGTGAATTTGGTAAACAAATGTTACTTAAAATGTGTAGTCTAATTCTTTGCCAAGAATACATATATAATTAATTTAAAACTATGATTATGTGTTGCTTTCTTCTTTTCAAATGGCTAGTCACAAAAAAAAAAAAAAACTGAAAAAGTCACAAAAAATAATGGCTAGATATGTCATTAACTTATTATATATAGTACTGTGTTATTTTAAAGGTTTTCACTTTCTTTTTTTACGTTGCTGGGCTTTAAGTGAAAACAAGAATTCACACGAACACATCTTATACCTTTACATCTTTTTTATTTCTTTTTATTTATTTACTTTTTTAATAAGGACTTTTACATTTGAAATATATTCAACATTTATTTGCATGTTGAGTTTAAAACATTATAAAGTTAACTAGGATGTAAAAATTTATTATCCATAATAATAGGGGGGGATTTTATATACAGTAAGATAAGGTGAGGTGGATGGAATAGTGTAAAAATTTGTGTATATCAATTAAATTAAAATATATTACACCTCTAATTTATCCATCTAAATCTTAATATTAAAATAAATATCCACACATCTAATGAAATAAACATTCGATATATCTATTGTTCACATTGTTTAGCATTTTCATTATCTACCTATACTTTTTCATCGTGTATATCTATCTCAATATCATTCATATATGTCATAAAACTATTAATATATATATTTTGGATCCGACTCAACATAATGTGAGAAATATAATTATTTATTTACCTATTTTTATTAGTTTAATTTTATGTCACAATATTTAAATTTTTATGATAAAAATGTTTAACATTTAATTCCCAAAAAAAATATAACAAAACAAATAAAAGAATAAAAAAGCCTATATTATTTTTAAGAGAAGTGATTTAATTTTTAAAATCTGTATTTTTAATAAAATTAATATATAGAATTAATAGATGATTGAATCCTAAAACACACCAGCCACAATCAAAACATAAGTCAAATTCATCTTGACCTATTGACACCCTTATGAATATGCCAGCTTTTTTATATATTAGTGGATTTCATCATGATTAATATCTATCTAATATATAATTCTATTCCTGGTCCTAGATCACGCTTTCGAAACAAAAGGATGAAAGTAATTGACAAATTAAATTAAAATATTTTTAAAACATTAATAATATATATGCATGCGCATCATATTTAAAATAATTTATTATGTATTATTCCTACGAGTACGACAAAGTACAACAAAGAATCTATGATCATTGATCTATCCCCTCCACTCGGAGAAGACACCCATCGCAAGTTTATTTATCAAACAGAAAATGAAATCTATCAATCTGGACCGTCCAAATTGTGTTTCACTTTCATCACATCTTTTCTAGGCGTTGATTTGATGCTGCTGTCTCCTTCGTGGACCCAATTAGTGCAACTTGCCCTTGGCTTTATTATTATTTTCACTTCATTCTTTATTTTATTTTATTTAATTGGTTTCATTCTGCTCCGTTGGTTTCCCACCCCCTTCTCCTACCCAATTAATTTGTAGTTTTTTTTTTTGTTTAATTTTCATTTCTTCTGATGAAAATTAGAATAATAATAAATAAATAATTTGAGATAAATAAGAGATACAATATGTGGTAATGAATATATTGTGATTTATTAAACAACCTTTCAGCTTTCACCTTCATTAGTGATCACCATCATCAAATCAAACTATAATGTATATATAATTGTAGTAATTGACTAAGTTAACATTGAAATATACTCCCACATGCCCAAATTGATCACTTGAATTATACTAAAATATTCATGTTCTCATTATTATGGATTACATGCACTTTTAGTTTTTTTTTTAATTTATTTTTGTGCGTTGGGTGAATGGTGATATAGATTCATTATATTTTATTCCATTTCACATTTTACTCTAGTTGGGCTATAGATTTGTGTGAGGGGCGGCTGAGCAATTTATTTATTTAGAGAAAAAGACAAATCGATCTCTGATTTTTTAGTTTGCGGATATTTAAGTTTCTAAAAATTTAAAAATATATTTAAATTTTTATCTCTTTAAAAATTGGACATATCAACTTCTAAGTCTAATTTTTTCATTTTAAAAATTCTCTCATGTGTACATCTGTATCAACTTAGTCAGTACAACGGGAGTCATGTTAAATTTTTTTTGTTGACTCTAACAGACCTAAATAAATATGAAGGATCAATATATCTATCTTTTGAAAAGGTCAAAAACTTAAATATATTTTCAAATTTTCGAAAACTTAAATATCTACGGATTAAAAAATCAAAGGTCTATTTATCCTTTTCTTATTTATTTATTAATTCTTAAAGAATGTTTAGAATTTAAAATTTCATTTACACATTAGAACTTATTTAATCTCTAGAAATAATTTTAAAGTGTACTAAATATATTAATATTTTAATAATTTTAACTGTTAATTTTAATTATAAAAATATATATGATATATTAATTAAAATTAATAATTAAAATTATTAAAACATCAATATTTTAAATATATTTAAAAACTTTTTACACAGTATCTCAAACAAAAAAAACAAGTCAATTCATGCTAAAATGAGTCAACGCCTTCTTGCATTAAAATTTTCGGGTAAAAACGGCTTGCACAATTTGGAAGTTTATGTTAAGAACTTAGGATAAATACTCAATTTAGCCAACTGTATTCAATTTTATAAAAGTAGAACTAATTAAACACACATTTAGCCACTAGTTGTCTAGTGATAGAGACTCAAATGCAAATGAAAATGTGAATAAAGGTGCATTTCTTTTTCACGTGAATTATAAAATCAAAATCTAGTTCTCACTAAAATAACCTTTTTTTTTTTAAATGAAGTGCACAACTCTCATCTGTCCTCATAATTACTTCTTTACTTCTTTATAGTAATATGAAGTAATTAAATTTAATCTAGTAAATATTAAAAATAACAATGATAAAATCATAGTTATTTAGTTATTATTACTAAAAATATAACTATTTATGTACTTTTTTATTAATTTATATTTTTGGAAAAAAATAGTTTTATGACATGATAGCAAAATTTTTATATTCAAAAAATTTATAATTTAATTTTTATTGATTCCAAAACAAAAAAAAAATAAAACATAAAATAAAAAAAAATTTATGCAAAAATTTAAACAAATCCAAATGAGACTCTTACTTAAAAAAATATTAAAAATATAACTATATTATTCATATATGTTTTCTTTTATAAACTTAAATTTAAAAAAAATGATCCCACGACAATGGTGTATTTAATGTATTAAATATTATAATTTGTTAAAAATATTAATAATATTACAATTCTTAATTAAAATGAATAAAACACTCAAAATAGTTGTATAATAATATTCAATAAATATATTCAATATTTTATTAGTGTATTTAAAAGACTAAAGAATTTATTATATAGACATATAATATTAAAATTTTATGAATTAATCCTTAATTTATATATGTGTCACCTTTACTGTGTGTATTTAATATTAAAAAAATAGTAATAATATATATGTCTATCTAATTGATTTTAATTTATAAACACTAATAAAGAATGTAATATTAGATATCCGTAGGCTTAGCATATTAGCAGGGTTGGTATATCAATGCAAGTTTGACGAATTTGTTTGTTTCCGAATTAACAGCATTTTTGTAAGGTTAATATGTTTCCAAGTAAAGGTGCAATTGCTGTAGTTGGAAAAAAGTTAACCTATTAATCTCCAATTATGAAGGAGAATACAAAATAATAAATAAATAAATAAAATAATGGAAAATGACATCAACAAGTGTCGCGAAGCAATGATGGATCCGAAGGGTCGGTGATGTATTCACGGTGCTTTTTACAACTATATCCTCCTCGCCAATTTATTTAACGAATAAATATAAATATTTTTTAAAAGTTACTTTTTATTCATTAATATATAGATTTTAATTAAAATTAAATATTTAATGATTTTTTAAATATTTTAAAAAAAATACATATAGTTTTAAATTCATAATTACAATAAAAAAATTTTACTCTTTATAAATTTAGTCCAACAAAATACACAAATTCAATTATAATTTTAATCTTTATTATTATTATTTTATTTTTATTTTATCTTTATTTATTCTTATCTTGTCTTTATTGACAATGCTCTATATATATTTAATTTTTCCTTCATAATTTACAATTTTAATCAATTACCAATTAATAAATTTTTTTATTTTTTTAGTTCTTTCATAATTTTATTACCTTTGCGTACTCTTTGTGTACTCTTTTCATTTTATTATATAAATAAAATATTTATAGATATTTAATTTTAATTAAAATCTATATATTAATGAAAGTGATATTTTAAAATGCTCAGAATTATTTGTTTTTTACTTATTGTATTATTATATAAAAAGTAAAATATAAAAAATTAGAGACAATAGACAGTAGACACTGTGATATTATTCTAACGGTCAAATTAGATCCTCTTGTTCCCGTGAATAAAAGCCGCGTCAAAAAGTCCTACATTTTTTAGTTTTTTATTTTCTTTTATTTTTTATTTAAAAAAATACCTTTTACATTTTTTATATCAATTATTCTTTATGTACATAAAAATAATCATTAAATAGTTATTTATATAAAATATATATTATTATATATAATATACCTTAAAAATATATAAAATAATACATATAAATAGATGATAATTAATTTTTAATATACATAATATTTGTATTTATTATAACAAAGATTTTTTGTTTTTCCATTAAATATCTACTTTTTCTGCCACAAAAAAAAATTCTACTTTTTTTTAGATACTCGGGTTAAGTACATAACACTTACTTTTGCTACTTGTGAAGCCATATGACTTTCATTTCTCATGTCTTTTATTGGATTTTTCTTGCAAACAATTTCATATTTCACAAACGAACCAAATATATTGAGGTAGACTGTCACACTATTCGACAGAAACTATTCTCAGGCTTGATTCATTTAATGTCGATTTTTTTTAAGGACCAAATCACAGATTTTCTCACCAAGTCTTTTATCACTAGGGCCATTTTCGACTAATCTCAGCCAAGCTTGGATTGTTGGATAGTGTAACCACAATAGTAGCTATAGTTAGTAATTAGCTTTAGTTAGTTTGACAACTCATCATAACTAATTATGTTACCAGTTAATTAGTTCTTAATTCTGTTAGTAATTAGAAGTTTTTAGATATTTTTAGAATAAGTAAAGTTCAAAATTTTTTCATCTAGTGTTATGAGAAAACCAAAACTCTCTCTGATCCTTTATGTTAGTTGCGAATTATCTAATATTTAGATGCTCAGATCATGATTTTTCACAGTTATTAATAAGTAGACTCAAATAAATACATAAATTTTTTTCTAAAGGTACTTGTTCAAATTTTTTAAGATAGACAATAATAAAATTTTCAATACAATATTTCATTTCAAGTAGCTTAACTATAAAAATCCTAGTTAAAATGTTGTAATTAATATTTTCAATTTTACGATGAATGCAATCTTTTCATGATCTATAAAGCCGTTTACACTTTACATAATAAAGTTTTTGTTATAAATAAAGGCAAATGATCACTTTTAATGAAATATTATAATGTGATATATTTCACTTATAGATGAAAATTTATCTACTTAAACTCAATATATATTTGTTTTGTTAGTTTTCTTTCAAAAAAAAAAAACTCAAGTTATATAATTGTTTAGATTTATCAACTTGTTTCATTGTTATTAATGATGATAAGCAATTTCTTAATTTTTATTATCCTAAGCTAATTGTTTATTAATAAAGCTATACGACCAAACAATTTTATCAACTAAGTCAGATACACACATTTTTTCTTATTTTTTAACAATGTCATTGTCGTCTTCAACAACTTTTTCTGTCTTTAAACTTCTTCTACACGCTACTCTTCAACAACGTCGTCATCATCATCTTTAACATCGACGCCTCTTTTTTTCTTCTTTAATGTCTTCTTCTACTTCTCTTATTTGATTTCTTCTCTTTTTTTCGTCTTTATAATCCTCCTCCACTATCATCAATTCATCATTGTCGTTGTTGTCTTCTTCATCACCTATATATGTTCATAAAATTAGAGTACGAAAATTTTGATTTACAAAACATAAATTTTGATGTACAGCACAAAAAATTTAGTGCACATCACAAATTCTTAAAAGGCAAAATGTCTAGAACATTGACACCTAACTAACAAAATATGCACAACATAAAAATTTTGGTGCAAGAAGTAAAGGAAAAATAGGTGCGAGCATTACCATCGGATTTATCGACGGATTTATTTGCTGGTAATCCTGATTAGTGCAACGCTGCATTGATCACTCGCAAAGCATTATCGGCAATTTATCTGCCGGTAATCTTGCCTTAAATTCAAATCGCAAACACTCTCCCCCTTCATTTTCAAATTACTCTCTCTCTCACTCTCTCTCACACACACAGGCATAGTGCCGCCCCCTCTCCCTAGCCCTTTCACTCTCACCTTGGGTCACCGCCACCACATTCTTAATCTGATGTTGTAATGGTGTTGAAACCTAAGTTCATAATCTAGTTTAAGGGAGAATATTTAATTCTAGAGAAAAGGACAAATATGTTCTTGACTTTTTGGCCCACGGACATTTAAGTCTCCTAAAATTTGAAAATATATTTAAGTCTCTGGTCTTATCAAAACCTGGACACATCGATCCTTCTGTTCACTTGGGTCAATCCACCCAATGGGAAATCAAACGTGACTTCCGTTGTACTGACTTGGCCAATATACAGATGCACACGTGGGAGAGTTTTTAAAATGGTACAAATTAGACCCAAGGATCGATATGTCCAGGTTTTCCAAAGGTCAGGGATTTCAATGTATTTTCAAATCTTCGAAGACTTAAATGTCTGCGGGCCAAAAGGTCAATGACCTATTTGTCATTTTCTCTTCATTCTAATTCCTAGTAGAATAGCTAATTCCAATGTTTTGTTCTTGATTCTTATATTTGACACAAATTGATTAAACTAGATTATGATAATTGTCGAATGTGGCTTATATCTTACTCTAACGTTATTTGCATCAGAGGTAACAACTAGCAAAGTTTTTTTTTTTTAAATCCAACTCTATTTAATATTCATTCATTAAGTTGAATTGAAAATTGTTCTTGATTCTTATATCTGACATTGTCTTACCACTTGGGTAGATCATTATGTTCAAAACATAATTTTTAGCTTTTGTTTCACATGTTTATGCATATCAAATGATTAATATTGTAATTGAGTATCTATTTTCTTTTGCTCAACTTATTGAAACCGTCCATGTTCTCATTGGCCCAGTTTAATATTTGTTGCTTTCTAAGCCTCTCCTTCTCTCTCCTTTCAGTTCTCCCCAAGGTCCTTACTGTCTAAAAATAAAAACTTTAACTTTTATATTGTGACTATTATTTGTTTTTGTGTAATTATATATGTATCATATCTCTAGTATAGTCATATTTGTCATTGGTTCTTTTTTGCTCTTATATTTTTTTAATTGTGGATAATGAAATCATAAAATGCATTGAATATTTTAACTTGATAAATCCTTTTTTTTTTACTAGAAATTTGTCATAACTAAAAAGGTTTTTTTTGTTAAAGTTTGATTTATGTTTCATAGTTTTTGAGATGAGTCTCTTTCTTTCTAATCTAGTTGTTAGGGATGAAAATTATTTAAAGTTGAAAGAAATGTTAAGTAATTTGCTCCATAATTTATACGTAGTTTATAATAAGAGTCGAAACCAAAACCATTGCACCAACGCGTTCAAAATAACCTACCAAAGAATAAGTCGAGATTAGGTATAAGAAAAGGATAGGAGTAGCAAGAAGTGGCAGAGGACGCATGATCACAATAATCAGAAGACAACCATGACACAGAGGACAAGGATGACAGTCCTATAGGCCTTTGATAGTACCACAATTTGTATAAATAGGCACGCTTCTATTTATACAATTGTGTTCCTACCATAGGACACTTGCTCCATATTACACAGATTAAATCTAAGCTCTGATACCACTTTGTCACGACCCAAAATTAACCATGACCGGCACTAAAAAAATAGTCTTAACAAGCCTAATCAACTTAAATATAAGTTGAAAAGAAAATTACAACTATTTTACAAGTTTTAAAATAGTTAGTTATACATTTTTAACAAAAAATTATAAAATAATTATGAATGGTTGGATCCTGCCTGTGATATATGGAGCATATACATCTAGGAACTCGACAAAGAGGAAGTACTTATTGCAGATCGTTATTCTTGAATAGAAAGTCTCACATAGTCAAGTATTTGTTCCTGAACAAATATTTTTAGAAAAACGGAGTGAGTTTTACAACTCAGTGACTAGACAATACATCTATAATCGACATGAGACCATATAAACATTATTATAAAAGTAATTTTAATTAGAAAATAATAGTTAATAATAAGTGAATCAACAAGGGAGTTCTCATACAGAACTTAAATCAAAAGTCCACACTTGGGCGGCTCCACCTCTATGGGTAGTCCTTTCCTCTTGTGTGTCCTAACAGAATAACAGATCTAACGTGTGGCCTACACGTTAAGATAGCAACACCCCTGCTAGCTGGAGTCTGAGTTAGATGCATATAAGTTAACGTCATAACCGCCGTTAACTACGGTTTTCTAATACGAGCCTCCCAAACCAATTCAAAACATATAATTTCAAATACAACAAATATTTGATCTTTCAAATATATAAGGTATCGAATCAAATCAAATCAAATTAGATAATATTTTCTCATCAGAAATCGTTTCTCAATCATACTTTTTCAATCATAGGAGATTTCAAATATATTTCACAAATTTTAAAGTGAGTATCAACAAATACTTCAATGCTTCAAAAATAGATATTCAAATAAAATCAAACATTTTGGAATAATACAAAATTTCATAAAAAATATATATATAGTCTCATGTATAGTTCCGAAAGTATAAACTTCATAAAAATGAATTATTTAATTCTAATAAATCAATTATTCTAATCAATTTAAAATCGTTCAAAGCAAATATAGCTATAATTCAAAAATCATAATAGATATATGTCAAAATAATTATAGATGCACAATCAAACAATTATAAATGTAAAGCCTACTCACAACTTTGTCCCAAAGGAACGAAGAGACCGAATCCGAAATGTCAAATTAAAGACTGAAATATGGTGTTCGGAGGGGTTGAATGAAACACAAAACAAAGGAGATAACGATGATGATGGAAGGCGACGACAGCAGCTTCCACATTAGCATTAAGACCATGGAGATCTTCGGTGGCAACATCGATATCAATTTCAACACTTACCCACCCGACAATCAACAGTGGCAGCAAGGAAAAACAAAGAGGGCATTAACAGCTTTTCGGCGCACTAAACGGGATCAAAACAGCAGCACTAGCCTCCTTTGAGTTCAATGGCGACAACCATGGCAGCAACCGCAACTTCAACGACTCTAATAACAACAACAACACCAGATCTGGCAGCTCGCACTGGAGGTAGATGATCGACGACGGCGTTGCAAGAAAAAATTCGACGCAAGCTTCAGCAACATCAACGGCGGCAGCGGCTCCATACAGCACCAACGGCAACGGGTGGGTTCCCTCCTCCCCCGCATTCTTCTTCTTGGCGCCTATTCTCTCTCCTTTTCTCTCTTGTACCCGGTGGCTGTAGTGGTTACCGCAACAATAATGGCAGCAGCGGTGGCCTCCATCATCACCATCGCCAACTCTTTCCTTTTTCTTCTCATCAGTTCGTTGGTTCCTATCTCTCTCTTCCTTACTTCAATTTTTGTTTTCTTTCTTTTGTGGGTTACTGAAATTTTGTGAGGGAGGGTGGAAGTGTGTGAGATGTGAGAGAGTGTTTTGAATTAGAATTAAGGTTAGGTTTTGTTTGGAGAAAAAAAGAATAAGGGTAATGTAGGAATTTTGATAAAATTAGAGGGTAAGATAGTAATAAAAGAAATCAAGTGTAAAATGTTTTAGAAAAAGTTTGGGATGTTACATTCTATCCTCCTTAAAAAAAATTTCGCCCTCGAAAATTGATACATTTTGCAAAATGTTACATGATAGGTGTGTGTTAAAATGATGCGGTTGACATTCACCGACTCCCGTTCCCTTGACAACTTAGATATATTTAGCACTCTTCGCTTTGTTTGTCAATATCCTCAAAATACAATCTTACTTCACAATCTCCTTGGTTCTGTAGTATATATCTATGGAAACAACCAGTCTTATGTCAAGTCTTATAATTTTAACTTTTCAAACTTCAGCATCGATAAGCTATGTGCTAATCAACTAACGTATCGCTTGCTATTTGGGAATTGCACGTGACACTGAAACAAGCACGAGTTTACTCAATAGGATTCAAAACTTAGGAAGAGAAGAGCAAACATCACAGATGGTGTTCGTACGAACTTGGAAGGATGCTTAAAATTGCAATTAAGCAATGATGTACAGAAATAATGAAGTCTTACAGAAAGAGAGTCAATTGCATCTTAATAAAAAAATTTTAATAAAAAAACTTTGATAAAGACAATAAAAGAAAAGATAGTGTATTAGGTCCAAACAAGTTCAGGTTGAATCAAAGAAGTACAAAGTTTACAAAAAGAAAGTAACCAAAGCCAATGGCAATTTTTTTTTACAAAGATTTAAGAGGATGATTAGAGACATGATCAGGCAAGAGAAAAATCAAATCAAAAGCTTTTTCAAAGAAGATCTAGAACTAGAATTCGAGGAGAATACTAGAAGATATGAGGTATCACAGTAAAGTAAGTTTAGATTACATCAAGGAGTTACATAATTCACATACAGAATACAACATCAACACCTGTGTTATCGAGAATCTATGAAATAGTCAAAAGCACGATCAGATTGAGGTACGCATAAGATGTAGGAATGAAACAAAATAATCAAATTTCATTTTAATAAGAATTGAAACAAGAAACTCCCAATATAAAATATAGAGAAATGAATGATCAATCAAATCACGCGGCATGATTATAGCGCATACTTCAACACAAATTATTTCAAGAAGAACACCTAACGTTCCCAAACTTAATGATTACCATTACTCAAATAAAAGAAATAAAGGAGTTTAGAAAAACTATTTCTCACAGGTTGTAATTTCTAGCCCTCTGTATGCACCATGCTCAACAATCATACCACAAGATGTGAGAACGCTAGATAGAATAAAGATTTTTTTTTACAACAAAACTAGAAAGCGAACAAAACAAAATAAAGTCCAATAGAACAATTTCATCATAGCATAAGAGGCTTTAGGGCATAAATAAATGTTGAAATCACCGAAAAAAAAAATTTCACCATATACCTTATTCCATAATCATTCCTCATCAACATCATCAACAAGACTCTAAAAAGACAAAAAATGATAAGAATGTTGCAAAGAATTGAGAGAGCATATTAGGAAAAAGAACATAGATGTTGCATCCAAAATTAGAATCCAGCATATATAAGAAAAAAATAGTATCACCTGGAGATTTCTATTTCTAAACATCAACAACAATAACAAAATAAAATATTCAAACACAATCAATCAAAGTATAGTAATAAAAAAATATTTAGAATGAGTAAATGCAACTATGGAAAAAATCTGAAATAAATGAACCAACTAAAAATAGGAAACACAAGAAAAGAAAAGAAAATATTGATAAATTTTACATCTCCAAGATCAAACTATAATCAATACATACCCATCATTTTTCAGGTTAACAAGTTACAATGAAACAACTCAAAATGAACCCATTAGTTTATTTAGAGTCTAAACATCTCTAATCTTCAAACATTATAAACAAGTACCAAAGCTGTCTTAAAATTAGAAAAGTAATATTTTTTTTAACCTGCCTACTTTATAATAACCCATGAATATAATAAGGAAAAAAAATTCGTATAAAGAATTTGTTCAACTTTAAGAAGTTAGATAGCAAGTCTTTTTCATCTGAAATTGCCAGAAATTCTTCCCAATATCCAAGACCTACAATCTCAATCTCACAAACTCAGAAAATCAATCTTCCCAAATCTCTGAGAATAAGAACAAAAGTTGAGGATAGAGGATTTTCCAAAAAAAAAAGTCAAGGGTTAAGAAAATTTTCAAGTTTTAGATCTTAGCCAAAAAACAAAGTTCATCTTTTACTCATCAACAAAAAGTAAGCATTCACAATCTACATTTCACTTTCACATGCATTATCTGTTTAAGAGTAGACCAAGTTCTTTTATAATGAATAAACTGAGATACAACTCAAGCAAATATCTAATTTAAAATCAAATTCAAACAACAAAATAGCATTATTGCTATCACAGTTATAGTTATATATCTGAAATCAGCTAATAACAATAAAAAAAATTAAAAACAAACATCATCGAAACAAATAAATTATAAGAGCTGATTCTAGCATACCCTCATCCATACATAAATGAATTTTTTTTGCCATGATAATACATATAAAATAGGTTGTTTGGCTGCCCTTTAGTAAGACATCCCTGTCTAAATATAATTTACTATTACAACAATGAAATAAAAGCATAGCACAAAATTATTAAAAGGCACAGACACATCGACTGTGGTACACTTCTAAAGTTAGACCAACCAAATTATTTCGACTTCCAATTTTAAAAATGAACATAATCATAAAAATTTACTTGAAAGTACGAAATCATTTCAACATAATCACGAAAAAAGTTTCTTAATCTGACAAATGATAAACCTAAAAAGATATAAAGGTAGTATAATAGAAAGTCTTCGGTTTTACTTCCATCTAAATAGAATGGAAAGGATCCCAATTGAATAGATAAAAAGTTGTGAACTAATAAAACATTATATTGTAAGCATCCAAAAGTTAAACAATTTCTCTTTTTGCTCTTCAATTTAAGTCTTTGCAAAGTTAACTCTCACCTTTTTCTTCAAGTACATTAACAAATAACAGTTCATATTTATATATAATCAAAATGGTAGGAATGTATATGAATTTAGGGATAATGTTTTTTTTTTTGCACCTACAACCAAAGAGAACTTAAAACACGCTATTTGGAACTCACCGCATTTCTATAAATTTATTTTTTCTTGTTTGTGTAGTCAACCATTTTTCTTGAACAAATCTCAGATAACTTTATAAATATCAAACAAGCAAGGAGAAAATAAAACAATATTCAATCAGGACCATACATAATAGAAACGTATAATTAGAGGCAATTACCTAAAATTCAAATTACCCCTTATTCAATCTAGCCACACAAACTGATTCCTAAAAATCAGTAGCTGCTAAATATATTCTCTAATTTGTTGTCATCATTTCAAAAGCCTTAATATCTTCATTCAAGTATCATATATCTCTAAAAGATCTCTTGAAATAACTAATTTCTTTCACAAGCATTACATTCCGCATAAATAATTAGAATTCAGCAACAACAGAAAAATCATAGAACAACATAATCACAACACTTTGTGACAAGAAAGCCATGTCTAGCAACACAATACTATAATAGAACTAGATCATCAAATTAAAAAAATTCAAACAAACTTCTAGATCAGAAAGACCTTTAATCCATCTAACTAATCACCCAAATAATTCACTATACCTAAGAAGATAAAATCATCAGTTTGACAACAACAATAACACTTCATTCATATGTTCATCGCATAGTTCTTCTCCTTAAGCAATTGAATAACAGCTTTCAAAATTTTTTATTTAAAAGGAAGAATCACGAGCGGCTCAAAATTATGTTAACTTCAAAGATCATCAACATAAGAACAGACTTGTTTTATCGAAATCCAAAAAAAAGCATCTCAACCAGCAGCTAAGCAAATCCACAAATCCGAATACAATTATATAAAAGTAACCAGATTGTAATTCACATAAAAACATATCGAATCATGTAGATCATGGATGAAATCTTAAAATCGGAAACTATAGAGAACAACACGAAAACGAAGAAAGTTAAAGAAAATATTCATAAAAGCGAGGAAGAGTAGAATCAGCTAAAAGATAAAGAGTCGAAACCGAAACCATTGCACCAACGCGTTCAAAATAACCTACCAAAGGATAAGTCGAGATCAGGTATACGAAAAAGATAGGAGTAGCAAGAAGTGGCAGAGGACGCATGATCACAATAATCAGAAGACAACCCTGACACAGAGGACAAGGATGACAGTCCTATAGGCCTTTGATAGTGCCACAATTTTTAGAAATAGGCACGCTTTTATTTATACAATTCTGTTCCTACCATAGGACACTTGCTCCATATTACACAGATTAAACTTAAACTCTGATACCATGACCGGCACTAAAAAAAATAGTCTTAGCAAGCCTAACCAACTTAAATATAAGTTGAAAAAAATTACAAATATTTTACAAGTTTTAAAATAGTTAGTTATACATTTTTAACAAAAAATATAAAATAATTACAAATGGTTGGATCCTGCCTGTGATATATGGAGCATATACATCTAGGAACTCGACAAAGAGGAAGTACTTATTGCAGATCGTTATTCTTGAATAGAAAGTCTCACATAGTCAAGTATTTGTTCCTGAACAAATATTTTTAGAAAAACGGAGTGAGTTTTACAACTCAGTGACTAGACAATACATCTATAATCGACATGAGACCATATAAACATTATTATAAAAGTAATTTTAATTAGAAAATAATAGTTAATAATAAGTGAATCAACAAGGGAGTTCTCATACAGAACTTAAATCAAAAGTCCACACTTGGGCGGCTCCACCTCTATGGGTAGTCCTTTCCTCTTGTGTGTCCTAACAGAATAACAGATCTAACGTGTGGCCTACACGTTAAGATAGCAACACCCCTGCTAGCTGGAGTCTGAGTTAGATGCATATAAGTTAACGTCATAACCGCCGTTAACTACGGTTTTCTAATACGAGCCTCCCAAACCAATTCAAAACATATAATTTCAAATACAACAAATATTTGATCTTTCAAATATATAAGGTATCGAATCAAATCAAATCAAATCAGATAATATTTTCTCATCAGAAATCGTTTCTCAATCATACTTTTTGAACCATAAGAGATTTCAAATATATTTCACAAATTTTAAAGTGAGTATCAACAAATACTTCAATGCTTCAAAAATAGATATTCAAATAAAATCAAACATTTTGGAATAATACAAAATTTCATAAAAAATATATATATAGTCTCATGTATAGTTCCGAAAGTATAAACTTCATAAAAGTGAATTGTTTAATTCTAATAAATCAATTATTCTAGTTAATTTAAAATCGTTCAAAGCAAATATAGCTACAATTCAAAGATCATAATAGATATATGACAAAATAATTATAGATGCACAATCAAACAATTAAAATGTAAAGCCTACTCCCAACTTGATCCCAAAGAACCGAAGAGACCAAATCCAAAATGTCAAATTAAAGACTAAAATCTGGTGTTCGGAGGGGTTGAAGGAAACACCAAACAAAGGAGATAACGATGATGATGGAAGGCGACGACAGCAACTTCCACATTAGCATTAAGACCATGGACATCTTTGATGGCAACATCGATATCAATTTCGACACTTACCCACCCGACAATCAACAGTGGCATAAGCAAGGAAAAACATAGAGGGCATTAACAGCTTTTCGGCGCACTAAACGGGATCAAAACAGCAGCAGTAGCCTCCTTTGAGTTCAATGGGGACAACCATGGCAGCAACCGCAACTTCAACGACTCTAATAACAACAACAACAACACCAGATCTGGCAGCTCGCGCTGGAGGTAGAAGATCGACGACGGCGTTGCAAGAAAAAATTCGGCACAAACTTCAGCAACATCAGCGGCGGCAGCAGCTCCATACAGCACCAACGGTAACGGGTGGGTTCCCTCCTCCCTCGCATTCTTCTTCTTGGCGCCCATTCTCTCTCCTTTTCTCTCTTGTACCCGGTGGCTGTAGTGGTTACCGCAATAATAATGTTAGCAGTGGTGGCCTCCATCATCACTGTCGCTAACTCTTTCCTTTCTTTTCTCATCAGTTCGTTGGTTCCTATCTCTCTCTTTCTTACTTCAATTTTTGTTTTTTTTCTTTTGTGGGTTACTGAAATTTTGTGAGGGAGGGTGGAAGTGTGTGAGAGGTGAAAGAGTGTTTTGAATTAGAATTAAGGTTAGGTTTCATTTGACAAAAAAAGAATAAGGGTAGTGTAGGAATTTTGATAAAATTAAAGGGTAAGATAGTAATAAAAAAAACCAAATATAAAATGTTTTAAAAAAAAGTTTAGGATGTTACAATTTTTTTATAACATCAATAAATCAAATAAAATGAATGTAAAACACATATTAAGCCTTCAAATTTAAATTATTAAACTTGTGAAAATAAAGTTGAATATAAACTTATCATTACTTATAATTAGGGATGTTCAAATCCAAAGAACCCAAACAAAATCATAAACCAATACAAAATCAAAATTTAATCAAAATTGCACTAATCTGAATTAGATCATATTTTATTTTGGCTAACTTTCATAGATTGGATCAAAATTTATATTCATTCCTTAAAACTGAACTAATCTAATTCACTTTTTAATATTATTTTGTTATGCCATATAAACATTATAGCATTTTTAAAATTATTAATCAAAATACATAAGACGGAAAAATTAATACAAATTAAAACAAACTAATTCATTTATTTAAGTCAATCAAAAAATTAATATAATTGATTAGTTATAATTAATATAGTCAAACAAGAAAAATATTAGAGGGTTATTAAAATTTATTATTTTTAATTATTACTTAGCCGTTAATTCAATTTTTTTTAGTCTAGTTCCTTTAGTTTAGTAATTTCACAATATATTTTATCCTAAATTTTTAAATATTAATGACTAATTGATAGTCAAAAATAATAAATTCTAACAGCCTTCTAACATTCTTCATCAAACAAAATATGAATAATTTAATATTTATTTTAATTAAATAAAATAAATAATTAATGATAAAATTGTTAGAAATCATTAATCAAAATATATAAGATAAAAAATTAATGCTAATTAAAACAAAATTAATTTATTTATTCTAGTCAAATCAAATAATTAATATAATTGATCAGTTATATTTAATATAATAAAATAAAATATTAAATAATTTAATTTTATCTTAATTAAATTAAATTAATAAATAAATAATTAATATATTTAAATAAATCAAATAAAATAAATCAAAACCACCTTCAACAATATGCTGCCTCAGCTGTTAAATATTAATTGACTCTATTTTAATAAGATAATAGATAATAGATGTTATCAATTATGTAACACATTATTGAAGATCTTTAAAACAACCGAAATTAATTAGTAAATTATAATTATAATTCTTAAATCAAACATTCCAATTATAATCAGAATAATATGCAAATTGATTTCTTGTTGAAAGACAATATTTTTGCTATAAAAACTTTATACGTTATAATTATAATTTCATTAATTTCTCTTTCTTTTCTATTTTTGTCCCTTCCTTTTCTTTTGGCATTGATGAAAAATTGAAAACTTTTGATCGACAATAATCTCTGGTACCTAAACTTTTTTTTAATTGAAAAATAAAATAAAAAAGAGAAGAAAATATCAGTACAGTAGTTGGTGGCAAATAAAGGCCCAGACGTTGACCGGTAACCTGAGCTAGTTGTAGCCTGTAAAGCAATCCGCGATCCTAGTGCAATAGAATAAAATAACACAAATTCTTAATTTTTTGACAAAATAAAATCATGGAACAATAAATATTTTACCAAAAAGTATACTAAAATGGAATCAGATGTCCAAAGTTTGATCCAAAAAATGTTATTAGCAATTCATTAACGAAAAATTTTATTATAGAATGAAATTCGCCTTTTATATTATCTACAATTGTGTGTTTATTTATTTGTTTCTTTTCTATTCTATGGCAACATGATGTGAAAAAAAAGGAAGCATTAGAAGAAAAGTTCGATATGGAATATCAAAGATAATAATAATACAATCTCTTAGCATTATTGAAATTGGGATATATTATGACGGGTTTGGATTTAAAATATTTCATAAATATTAGAAATTAGTTATTAAATTTTATAATAAATTTATATAGTGTTTATACATTTTTTTTATAATGATCAAATTATTTTTCAATAATATAGTTAAATATAAATAAAAAATTAGTTGTCATTAATTTTTGTTTTTATTCATACCCTGATGATAAATATATATCTGATTATAAGTGTAGATTAAGTTTGATTGCATTATTTATAAAATTTAATTATATTTTTATAAAACTTAATTAATCATTTAATATTCTAGTATATTTCTAAACAAATAATTAATTTTTAAAATTCATATAAGCTGCTTAATTTGGTTTTCAATTGAGATCTCTCCAAATTACTGCTTAATTTGATACAATGACTAACCTTTTGTTATTAGTGGATGAAATAGTTAATTTAATATATTAAAATATTATATATATGGTGAATTATAAGGTACAGATGTAAGTTTATAAATGTTTCTTTTAATAGGATGAAAGAGAAATTGATAAAGATAGGATCCACATTTTAAATAACAACTAGTGTATGTTCCCGTACCTCGTACGGGATAATACATAAAATTATATTAAAAATTTTATTAAAAAATTAAATAATATATAATAATTATTATTATAAATATTTTATAAAGTTATAATTAAAATCAAACTCTCAAAATTTTTAATATTAAAATATTAAAAATAATTAGTATTTATCTTAATCAATTTGAGTTTGTTAAGTGATCATCTCACTCGTCCGCTTAAACAACTATTAGGAGTTAGAATCTCACCTTGTGTATATAGCAATCCATTAGCTAGCGATAAACCCTTGATAAATGGAGTATCAATACATGGTTAGACTTGGCAGGAGTTTTCGAATATGCAGATACTCGACCCGTTCATACCCAGATGAAAAGGGTAATAACTTGACCCGAGTTGGGACAGATTTTGCTCAAGACAGGGTTTGGTCGGATTTACGGTATACCCGCCCCGAATATATACATATAAACACTTTTTTAGGAATTAGGATTTACCTCACATCACACATGATTCATAGCTTCAGTCTATACTCTATAGCCATGCAAGATAAACTCAATCATCCTCACCTAAAATCTTCTTCTTCTCGACTTCTTCACAAAAAAACCGCATAGCTCCTGTCATGTTGTTGCTGAGTTCATCGCCGCTTACCTATTCAGTATTCACAACTCACATCTTCCTTCACAGCCAGAGACGGACCCACATTTAATATAGAGGGGGCATTTGCCCCCATAATTTTTTTTTAAAAAAAGTAATACTTATATACATATATACCACTTATTATATTATATTTGTCTCAAATAAAATATAAATAGTTCTTTTGTATTTTATGTTAAAAAATATTTTGTTAAACTTAACACATAATAATAATTATATTGTTAAATTTGATTTAGTATGAAAAATAAATAAATACACTCAAAAATTAGTGATAATTAATTATATTATATTAATTAATTAATTAATAATTAAATTAAAACTTAATTTTTTAATTAAATACAACTTAAATTATTAGTGATTTTTTAAAAATTATTTAAGATAAAAATATATTATCTATGTATTAATATACTGTAATTATTTTGGTTAAAAAATTTATTTATACTATAAAAATTATAAAAAGTAGATTTGAGAATTAAGTAAAATAATTGTTTAAAAAATATATATATATATAAAATAATATTTAATCATGTTAAAAAATAAAAAAGTCCTTATAAATATTTTTTTGTTATTTTAAATATTATACTATGTGTATGAAATTATATTTTTATTATTTTAAATATCATAATAATGATTGTGTGTATATTTCTAGTTCTTATCAATATGTATTAGATAGTTTTAATTTTAAATTTTGAATATATCTAAACCAATTTAGATTGATCAAGTGATCAACTTAGTCGTCCGCTTAAATAAGTATTGAGGGTTCGAATTCTGTCTCGTATGTATAGCAACTCGTTGCCGGCCAATTGTAGATTCTTAAATGGAATTTAAACTCACGACGGATTAGTCCTTAACTTGTTGAATATCGTGGGAAGAAAAAAATATCTATACCTAAATTTTATTATATTTTTGTCCCCATTACTAAATTTTTCTCGATCCGTCACTGTTCACAGCTTATGCCATCATCGCTGCTCATCCCGTTACCGTCGTTGTTGAGCCCGTCGCCACCATTCTCCTGCCGAGTCTCTCTCTCTCTCTCTCTCTCTCTCTCATTATGAGTCTATTAAGTTCTTCTCTTCTTCTTCCACATACTCATCACTTAGTCGCCTTCGCTATGAGCCCGGACGTTGCCATTGCAGTTTCATCTGAGTCTGTCACCGAATAAAATAGAATTTTTATTCAAGTTAAAAATAGACATGCATGAGATTATTTTTGCATGTAATTTCTGAATTTTCTCATCCAAATTTGATGTATGTGGTTGAATATTTTAGTATGGGATCATCGTAGTTTTGTTGTGACACTAATGTGATAAAAGTTTCGGTAATTTCGGTAATAGATTATTAATAAAATAATAATAATCTATCATAATCTTAATCTTTTAATATAATTAATGAATAATAATATAATTAATCTACCATAATCTTAATATAATCTTTTAATATAATTAATTTTAATTAAATAATCAAATAAATTGAATATAAATATGTCTAATCTAATCGTATAAAAATAGTAAATTTTTTACAATTAGACACACACACATATATATATATATATATATTTTGGAAATAAAACATCACTTTAAAATGAGATTATTATTATTAATGACATATAAATATTAAAATTATATTAATACATTAATAGAAATACATTATTATAATAAAAAGTTGCAAGAATTAAAATAACTGAAATTTATTAACTTTAATTAGTTAAATTAGTATAAAATAAGAAAGAGATGATTAATCAGATTAAATAAATTAAAAAAATATTACTAGATAAAGTAAATATCACAATAATTATATTACTAATTGAAAAATAATCTATTTAATCAATTCAAAATTTTATTGAAAATAGAGAACTAAAGATTATCAATGAATAAAAATAAATAGGATATAATACATTAAAGAATAATTTTGGTAGTATAAATAATAAAATTAAATTATTATATACAATTTTTACTTTTTACCTTATTATGATTGAAGTTAATATTAATGGTAAAAAATTTATTTTAAATAGTCCCAATTTGTATTTTACAACATAATTAAAGCACAATTCATAATTTTTTATTTTGTAAATAATCAATATTTTTTAATTTTTTAGTTAAGTCTTCTATGTTTTATGATTGATAAATTTTTTTTACAGAACACAAATTTATGATGAGTTATTACAATCATAATTAATTAAAAAATCAAGAAAAAATTATAAAAAATCAAATAAAAGATAAAAAATAGAGTAAACAATTATTTTGAAACTAAAAATTTGTTAATTGTGCTAGAAATTCTAAAAATTTGTATCTTATTATATAATCAATTTGTTACTCATTTTAACCTTATTATTCATTTATTGTATCTAAAAAGTATATAATGTCACACTTTATTTTTAAAAAGATGAAACTTTTTAAATACACGGTATAATATATAATTTAAGAACAATAAAATAAAAATATCTAGAATTTTATAATAGTATTTGAAATTTTTAATGACGATAATACAAAGTATTTAAATAGACCAAATGAATTCAATTGTTATTCTTTGCACGTCTTATTTAAATTTGAATCTTAAAATTTACTTTTATCTTTTTTTCTAATATAAATTATTTTTGACAAAAAATAGAGAAAAAATTTATTAGACCAAAAAAATATCCGATCAAAAAATTATTATAAGGAGATTTATAATTAGAGAAGAAAAGAATAAAAGTACTAATAATAATTAAGAAAAAGAAAAAAACTTGTATTAAAGAATGTTAGAAAAGAAATAATAAAGTTCATATTAATAATAATAATGCTGAGGAATGATGTTGCTGCTTTAGGCTTCTAACCTTCGTCTTTGGCCATCTTTTTTTCTGTTCTTTGCTCTTTTTTTTTTTAAATTATCAAGTCATAAAAAAATAAAAAACAATTCAAGAAAACAAAAGCAGCAAGATTGAAAACAGTAAAATCAATAGTAACTATGCAAAATCAAAATACATAGGAGAAAAATAAACTATTATATGATAGAATTAACATGAGTATATTTCATCATTAAATAAATAAAATTAATGCACAACAAAATTACATGTAAAGAGAAAAAAAAAAGAAAAAAAGTTAAAATATCCAAAGTGATAAAAAGATTATTTTATAGAAGACTATAAAATAATGAACTTCTAACTAAATTAAACTGTACTTATTATTATTAGAAAGGGTAAGAGAGAGCAGTAGAGAAAATATTTGTGTGTATTCAAGTTGTGTAAAATGATACAATATAGAAGGATATTTATAGGTGCTAAGAGAATCGAAATAATAAAGACGTAATATTCTATAATAAATATTTAGATATGTTAAATAATGCTAATTGATCCTAATTATACTTTAACAATTATATTCAATTAATTGATATATGCATAATATTAAATTGTGTGATACTTAAATATCTCAATTAGTTGATATAATTAATCCACCGTAATGAATTGTATTTAATGAGTTAGAAGAAATAAATTAGGAAATATTCTAAGAAACATGCCACGTCAACTTTATCATTAAGTGCAAAAATTCGATTTTTATATAATAAAATAAATAGAATAGATAGATATCTCATTATTCGTTATTTTAACTTATCTATTAATTATATATTTTTTTATATTTATCACTCAATATATTAAAATATAATTTATATATCTAGATAAGAATTATATAGATATTTAATTAAAAGAGTATTTAATTTTTTAAAATATAATAACAGTTTTAATTTCTTTGATTTTTCTTTTTACATTTTTTGTGTGTGTTTTTTTAAATAAAAGATAAGCCTATAGCAAAAATAGGAAGAGATTGTAGTATTTATTGAAGAGAGAAAAAACAAATATAATTAAAATTTATACATTTAAAATGTGTTTGAACTTTGAAAAATAAGATGAGACATGAGAACCCACAGATACTTGGCTTCAATAATGAATCTGTTTACACCATTCAACTCAGTGTTCTTTAACTTTCTGTTTTCTTCTCTTCTATTTGATATGAATTTATCAGTGCCAAACATGCATCACATAGAGTATTTTTTAACTTCATCCTAATCCATATATTATCTTTGCTAAACAAAATATAAAAGAATAAAAAGACAATAAATAAATTAAAGTTATTATTATTTAAAGAAACAGTAAATATATTAGTATTTTTGTATTTTAAATTAATTAAGATTTAAATGAAAGATAACATTAATTTAAAAAAGTTAAATTAAAATTAACTCAAACATTGATATTTAAATTATAAAAAAAAATTGATTTTTATATTTTATAAAATATCATACTGGCGGTAATTGTAAATATGATGCTATTTAAAATTAAATAAAGTAACACAGATAAAACAAATAAAAAAAATAAAAAATAACTTAATCTTGTATAAAATTTACCTATAAAATTCTGTACCAAAAAATAAATTTAATTTTAGTATATTAATAATATAAAATATTTTATATAATCATTCAATTCAATTAGATTTATCTATTTAGGTCATTATTGAAAAAAAATTTAAAGATACCAACATACAATTACTTTAAATTAAGCAACAATTATCAATACTATATAAGGGACACACTATTCCACTCAAAGTGATTGCCATAAGGAATAATTTTCTAATTTTCTATACTAATATTAGAAAGTTTATATAATACGATATAATAATATTATCATTATCAATACTATATGATATTAAAACAAAAAAAAAAATTACCGTGCTAATATAATATTATCAATATTATATAAATCATCTTTGTATTTATTTTTCTGTACGTATATAATATTTAATTAACATATTAAGACATATATAATATTTTGTTAATACATATATAATATAAAGTGATTTACAAATTATTATTAATTCGTATATAATGTATAATTAAATTTAATGAATTCAATTAGAATAAACAATAAATTATTTATTTTATTTTAGACTTTATAAATGAATAAATTAATTAACTAATATAACAAATTACAATTAATGTAGTAAAATTAATTAAGTAATATATATTATAATAAATTATATTACTATTTAAATATCTAATCAAATCAATTAGCTGATATAATTAAGTCATGGTAATAAATTGTATTGAATGAGTTAAAATAATTAAATCGAAAACACTCTCCGAAGTATGCCACGTCAACTCCATCATTAAGTGCAGACATCCGATTTTTATATAATAGAATAGACAAGTTTAATCACCCGTGCCATGCACGTGATAAGATTGAAATTATAATTTTAAGTTGTTATGTTAAATTTTATTTTAATTACAATAATTTAATTAATAAAAAAATAACTTGTATGCGTTGTTTTTCTTTTCTTAATATAGTGTTAATTGTATTAACTATAAAATAGTTATTTAATCTACTTTTTTCAATAAATCAGGCATATATACTCAATATGACCATAAATAATCTAGTAATACTTAAATCTACCAACAAAGTTTTATATGTTGATTTACTGTGAAGTAAGAAAATATCAAAATCAGCTCAAAATGAAGAACAAATTAATAGAGAATCCTAATGTAGAAAGTTTTGTAATAAACAATAAATAATTTAAACCTACTGAATAACAATTCAATGCTATCCTTTGATACCTACAAAATATATACATAAAACAACACTGTATCAATGTTTGTATATAAAATTATATGATTAACGTAATTATAAAATTGTTTGTCAAGAGAATAAAATTATACGAATTTTAATGATAATTTTAATATTCTCAAACTATTAATGTACAATAAGAATTTGTCTATTAGTTCCTAGAATTTTTAAATTTTTTTAAGTGATAGTAATAAATTTTAATAAATAAATAGATTTAGTAAGACATTTTGTTATTACCTTTTTATTATAGGATCTCAAAAACTTCTCTATATACCACATTCATCGTGCAGTTATCTTCCAAGTGTCCATGATCTTGCAACAGCACTCGCAGACCATCTTTACTTGTTACCCTTGATAACGCAACATACAATTGACCATGGGTGAAAACTGACATTAGAAGGCAAATTCCAACTTTCGATAGAGTTTGTCCCTAGGACATATTTATTGTCATTGCAAATGACATGATAATTGGGAATTGTCTTCTTTGAAACATGACCGGTAATGTTTCATTATTTGGAATTAGATTCAGTCTTGGGATAAGAACAATACTTCCAGCTTTGTTATCAGTTAAAGTCTTGCATTCTAACACATAATTTTCCATTCTTCTAACTTGCATCCTCGTTCCATTGCACAAACCATTAGTTTGGTCTATATTCCGCAGCAACATAACAGGAGCGCCAACCTTCAGAACCAACTTGTGTGGTGGTAGACCTGAACAATTTATTCCATTTAAAATTTCCGACGAGAAAGCATCTAACTCAAATTCCATATTTTCCTCTTCAGCACACACAGAGTCTGAACTTAAGTAGACTCTTTCTTGTCCAAGTAACCCTGCAGTCATCTTGTTGTTGACATCAGTGACATAATCCAAAGGTGCAAGAATTGCTCTATCCTTGAAATAATTTTCAACGGATAAATTGGATAACATATCTGGATACACGAAATCAATGAGGTCATCCAAAGCTGTCTCAGAGTTCTTAATCAAAATGTCAGATGGTATATGAACGATCGATTCACCATCTGTTGTATCACCAGCCAAATCATCACCAATTTTGAGTAGCCATTTTGCAAAATTTCTGAGTTCTTGTATGTTGTTATTTTCACCTAGTGATAATCTCATGTTTTTTGTAAGCTTCAAAACCTTATAGTTATGCCACAAATATGAAGAATTAATAGAAGACTGAATTATATCTTGCCTTGAGCCTCTGGGAATCATAGGTAAAATTTGTCTAAAATCTCCTCTAAGAACAATAACTTTACCTCCAAATGGCAAATGAGCATTATACGAATCTGAGCACCTTAAGATGTCTCTGAGGCATTTGTCTAAAGTTTCGTAACAATACTTACTTATTATTGGAGTTTCATCCCATATGATTAATTTGGCCTTGGATATTAACCTTGCAAGAGGACTTCCCTGTTTAATGCTACACAAAGAATCCTTATTTATGGCCAAAGAAATTTTAAATCTTGAAAGTGCAGTTCTTCCATTAGGCAACAAAAGTACAGCAATCCCACAAGAAGCAACATTTAAAATTATACCTCCTTTAGACCTAATTAAGCATGATATAGTTGACCATAAGAATGTTTTTCCACAACCACCTTGACCGTATAAGAAGAAAAGTCCACCCATATTACCGCTAACAACACCAATTATTTGATCGTATGCAAATTTCTGCTCATTAGTTAGCCTTTCTTAATATCCACTTAGTTCATTCGCAAGAGCATTAACGTCAAAATAATTGAAACAATTGACTATTACGACTTATATATATATATATATATATATATATATATACACACACACTAATTACAAATGATATGAATTTTTAATGAAAATACTTGATACTAATTAGAAAAAAAATTATATAAATAGAAATTATTTAATTTTAATTTCAATTTCATATAATAAAACAGTGGTTTTCAAAAATTATGGAATCTTTTTTTAACATATGTATTATGCCATACGTATAAATTATACGGATTACTATATAAATTCATATATATGCATAACAAAATAGTTTAATATTATATATTTTTTACATTAATTATATGGCAATATTTTAAAAAAAGAGATAAAAGAAGAGATATATAAATATGTATAATATTATTGTTATATATAAAGCAGTTTTATATTGTTTTAATTATAGAGACTTACTATAATTATATAAAATTTAATTTGAGAAAATAATTTCCTTTGCCATAAATAATATACTAAAACTGTTAGTATATTATTTTTTTTATGGTTAATTGAATTTATCAATGATTTTCCCGTGTAAATCGTTATTACCCAGTTTTTAATAATTACTTAATATACAAAATTTGAAATTGAAAATTGTTATTACTAATCTAATTAACTGGTTAATTGAGTAATAATTGTCAAATTATTAAGGTGCAAAATCATTGACTTACTCAATAGATTTCCATATATTATTTATATTTCAAGTAATAATTTGAAATTATATTATTTACCCAGTTAATAATACTATTATTAATAATTATTTTTTACATTGATTTTTAAATCAATTATTAAATAATTATTTTTGTTAAGATAATTATTTTTAAATTATTTCAAATTATATTTCGTTAAGATATAATTATTTAGATTATTACTCATGGCACGGGTATAATTTTATTTTATACAAATTAATCAATTATAATTATATGACACATGTGTAATTTTAATTTTATCCACCGATTATTGGCAAATAAGTTTTATTCCAATTATAAATAAAATCTGTTTTTATTGGCAAATAAATTGTCTTTAGGTCAACGATTTAATATCTGTGTAGGTTTATTTTTTGTCATATATAATGAAAATACAAATAAAGAAATAAACGATAAAAATAAACTTAATAATATCTTACACTACTTTATTTTATTAAATTATTTAAAAATAGCACATCCACAAAAAATAACCGTAATATATAAATTGAGGCAATAATTTAAAATTATATAATTATAATTTAATCAAATACTAATAGTAAAACCAAATTATCTAAACAATATTGAACCTATTTTAGTCCTTAGTCACGTATAGTATATAATCATTCTTGTAACGACAACCAACTGAAATAACATCGTAAGTTTCAATATTTAAAAATTCGTGCAAAATCAAACCATCCTCTTGTTAGATAAGCTTCATCATTCGCTATCCATGCAATGCGGTAAGGTATAGAATTGCCACACCGAGAAACCAAACTAACTCTTATTTCCCTCAATGGCATTGCATGCATGCAAAAGAAAGCTCGTAATTTCTGAAAAAAAATCAAAATATGTTAAAAAATTATTTTAATAACGAACAACTTAAACTAAGAAAATTTAAATATATTACCAATCGTTGAAATTGCATATCTGAATTTGTCATGAATTTAGCAAAACTGAACGCTTACAACCATGTAGTTGGAACCCGAATCAGTGAAGACAACTCGATGAAGTATTTTATGGATGTGATGCATTGTAAATGATTGTGGCAAAAGACAATCGAACTGGAACATTAGACGATAAGAATAACTTAGAGTAACAACAAATAAAAAATTATCAAAAGAATAATATAATAGAATGAATATATAAAAAAATATTATAAAAAATTATAAATTGTACCTTAAAAGGATCAACTTCAATAAAAAAAATAAAGAATACGTTCTTATTCTATGAAGTAGTAAAAAAAACACTAAATATAAAATTATGAATTGACTCTCAAATTTAGATTCATATATCACAGGAAAACACTATATATAGACTTTAATAAAATAAAAATAAATATGTAAATTACCTATTATTAAGGTAATTTTTTAATAATGTATTAAATTTTGATTTGATACAATTATAATGAAGATATGTTTCTAAATTAGTATAATTATATATTATTCATTAAATATTAATTACAATATAATTATATTAAAGATATTTTTTATAAAATAATTTAGAAAAATTATTTGATATATGTGAATCGGAAAACAAAGATTTATTGTTATTATTATTACTATTATTGATATTATTATTATCATTAAAATTATAAAAATATTTTTAATTGATAATTGATAAGTAGTTTAATAGTGCATTAAATATTGATTCAATATTATAACGAAGATATGTTGCTAAATTAGTATAATTATATATTATTCATTTAGTATTAATTATAATATAATTACAATAAAATAATTTAGAATAGAAAAAAAAATTTATTCGTTTTGGAGAGAAAACGGAGGCATAAGAGATCGACACGTCACTTTTAGTAGCTGGGGAAAAACCCAGTTTTAGTATATTAAGTAGATAGATAAAATAATAAAAAATAACTATAAAAGGAATTTATATTCTCTCTATACCACCCCAATCTGTATAGTAGAGTACCCCATATATATATATATAATTTCGACACTTGATCAATTGAACGAGTCACTTATGATTAACTATACTCCCCAAATTGATATTTTTTTTCCCCAAACTATATTATTTGACAAAAAAATATAACCAAATATATTTACAACCGTTCAATTCTCAGCGGTGTGGGGGATATGGCATTTTTCCAATGATAATGATAATAACTACTACACAAAGTTTATGCTAATCGCTTTCAATGTGTCATTTTTAATATATTACATCTAAAAGGTAATTCCATTATACAGTAATACATTTTTAAGATATTAATATGTATACTATACCGAGAGAGCTCCTACTAATAATTCAAAAGTTTCATGTTTGTTTTCTTTAATTATCTTTTATAGCCCTAAATAACTTTTTGTTCTTTATCAATATTTGAATTTTAATATTGTCTTTATAATTTTCTTCTTCTAGTAAATCGTTGAAGAAATATTTGATTTAATTTTTTTATAAAACTGTTTTTCATATAAGTTTAGAATTGTTAGCTTAAATCTCTATTTTTTTAATAAAATTTTTTAATTTGACAGATCAATAATTAATTTATTTTAAATTTTAGTTTTATTTGAGAATTTATTATTCATTAATCAGTTGTTGTATGTACAAATAAAAATTTAAATTTTTAATATTTATTTAAATAAATTTTTAAATTAATCACTAAACTAACCCCAATTGATTTGAGGTGTTTCAAATCTTTATTATATAAATAAGGGAGTCACTTAGATAAAGGCGTCTAAAACGTTTTTTTTAAGATGTTTTTTAATAGTTAAAATTTAATACATATAATCGATTAAATCGTGTTATTTTTATCAAAATTAAGCCAGACAAATTAAAAATGGTAAATCAAATTTTGAACTAATCTAAATTAATACTATTTAAAAAATAACTACAATACCCCTATTATAGGAAATGATTAAAATACTCTTATTATTATATATATATATATATATATATATATATATATATATATATATATGTGTATATATATATATTGTTCGGTTGGGCGGTTACCGGACGGTTCGGGTGGAGATTTGAGGAGGCGGAAACGCTTCGCTCGCAATTGTGCTGGGATCGGATCTGCCGAGTAGCCGAGCTCTCTTTGTGGATGGTGGGGGTGTCACCTGCAAAGACACTCCGACGCTCTAGTCAGTTAGTGTCCAGGTGAGAAATATGTTAGGTGGAATGTGTGACGTAGCTTGGGGGAAGGGTATGACCATCCCCTTATATACTATGTCAGATGTGGGTCCCACGAGGGCAGAACCACCTTCCTTGAAGTTTCCCTGTACAGCTGTGGCGGCCAGCTGTCCCGGACGAGTGTTCGGGCTGGTTATGAGTGCATCATCCGAACGTTCAGGTCGGGTGGTTTGTGGGTCGGGTCGGCCCAAGTTCCCTTTGGGCCAGGCCGTAACAGTGCCCCCAACACGTCAGTAGTAGTCGCGTAGGCTGCTGGAGGCGTGTTGTCTCTGATCTCATGCGTTGTCGCCAAGTCGGCCGTCCGTGGGGGGACGTGCCTCTTGCGCGCGTGCCTGTTTGTTGCTGGGGCGATCATTCATCACCTCATTCTTCGTGTCGAGCAATAAATGCTCATAATGGGTTTAAAACCCTTCGTGCAAAGACTAATATGCCCCTCGTCTTTCGCGCTCCCTTTGGTGGCAGTTTTAAAACACTTTTGTGATGCCTTTGGTGTTCATCTGGCATTTACCCTTTCGTTTCCAATTCAACTATCCCCATCTTCTTCTTCTTCAGCGACTCCAGGGCGTTGTTCTTGTCTTCTTTTCGGATTTTGCAGTTCATACAGGTAATTGTGCATCCTTTTTACCCTCTTTCGTTGTTCTTTTGCTTCTACCATTGCTTTCTTTGCATGTTGTTTGTTTTAACTTTGCATGATGGTTGATCCTTGATCTTAAGTAGGCACGTTAGGGGGAGGTTGCCGTTTTAGGATGGGTTTTGTTTGGGTTTCACCCTTTGGCCGACTTTAGTTTTAGTTGCAAAATAGGTTGTGTAGTTTCTGCGTTCACTCCGAGCACCCGACCTCTTAGACTATCTGGGTGGTGCCCCCATGTAGGTATGGCTCGCAACGCCTCCTGGGCTTCCCCTTCTCCCGCGGCGTACAACCCCTACGCCTGGGTTGTTTCCGATCTAAGGGACTCCCCCAATCAAATGGGCGAGGAGGAGCTCACCGAGTTCCGTCAAAATGAGTATCTATGCGGCGGAACCGACGAGGAGTCCAACTATGACGTCTTCGTCCCGGCTCCCCACGAGCGTTTATACGAGATCAACTTCAGCGCTCCCCGAGTTGCCGATTGGATTTGATTCTATAAATCCATGTTTACTCAAGTAGGGGTTCGTATTCCTTTCTCCGCCTTCCAGATGGCGCTTCTGGGCCAGGTTTCCGTGGCACCGTCGTAGCTGCATCCGAACAGTTGGGCTTCAATCCGCTGTTTCGAGATGGTTTGTGAATATCTCGAGCTGCCGATGTCCGTGGATGTTTTCCTTTTCTTTTTCAACCTTACAAACCCTTCGAAGGAAGGAAAACATAAGAAGGGGTTCATGTCCTTCCGGTCTGCCCAACGTCGAAGGATTTTTGGCTTGTATGAGGACTCCTACCACGGGTTCAAAGATAAGTATTTCAAGGTCCGCCCCATCAAGGGTCGCATCCTTTTTGGCTGTCGTTAGAGGGGGAACGCCTCATCCCGACATATTGGAGCTTCGGGGTGGGGTCCAATGCCTTAATTAAAGTATCCTACAAGGGTATGTCCGCGGTGCATAGGAAGATTGCCGATGTGTTACTGGCAGTCTTCGGGAGGAATCATGTGAATCCTCACCTCCTCATGGGTGATCGGGAAGTCGGTCGGAACTATATTTGTGAGAAGTTTTAACTTGCTTTGCTTTTAGTTTCTTGCTTTTTTCAATATTTCATTGCGACTAAACAATTTTCCTTTCCTATTTCAGTAGGGATGTCTGCCGAGGTGACAGGTCTCCCTGACTTGTTCCAGACTTTTTTGTGCGCAAGTGATGATGAGGCAGCCAATGAGAAGTCGGCTGCTCCCCTCGAGGACAAGAGCAAGGCCGCTTCCGATAAGGGGGTTGTGGCCGACGAGGTCGGTAACTCGGTTCAGGATGCTCTGGCTCGCAGCGACAAAGAGGTGCGCGTTTCTCCCTTCCGCGAAGTGGCCGGTACTGGGGGTTCGACGTCCAACCCAGTGACCGACGATGATGTGGAAGAGGTGCCCAGCCTCAAAAGGAGGAAGTCGTCTAGTTGTCCCGAGGGGATTCTTACTGTGATGGAGAAAAATTTTGACGCCAGGAATTTCATAGATGCGCAGCTGATTCCCGGCACTGAAGAGCATTTCCACGAGTCATCTCTTGTCGGGCAAGCGAGGTGGATGTATCGTACCCTCTTGCGCGGCGCAGTGATAGCTCAGAAGGCCGAGTTTTAGCTGTCTGGGATGGAATCTCTCCGCAAGAGGTTGGAATCTGTCGAGAAGGCGAACAATGCTTTTAAGCGTGAAGTTGAAACACTTCGGGAGCAACTTACCCAAGCTAATGAGAAGCTCCAGGCCGCCGAAAATAAGGCCTCTGCTGCTAAGAAAAAATTGGAACAGTCTGATGCCACCGTTTCACGACTTGTCGAGCGGGAAATGGCCTTGGAGGGTCAAGTCGGCATGGCTCAAGGGCGAGTCACCGCACTAGAGAAAGAACGCGACGAGGCTGTTCTGGCGAAGGAGGCTGTCGAGACTGAGCTCGCGTGGTGGAAAACAAAGTATAAGGAGGTCGTTAAGCAGGGGAAAGGTGCAATACTGGCGACTGAGGAAGCCCTTAAGGCTCAGGTCAAGATCGTTGCCCCTGACTTCGACACGTTGGCAATTGGTGTCTTCAAGATGATTAAAGACGGCAAGATTGTTGACATGCCTAGGAAATGATTTCTTATATTGTGTAACTTCGTGAAACTTTTCATAATCTGTTTTGTTTAACTTTTGTGAACAATTTTTGGGTCGTTTGCCCGTCTTATTGTAGCTAACACTTTCCTGTTCGTTTGGTTGTGTCGCCGTTTATATTCACCGTTGTTATTCGTACTAGTTTTACCGTATTGATGGTATTCTGGCTGAGCCAGGTTGTGGCTCTTTAGTGTAGCCGTTCGTTGTTGTGGTAGTTGACGGGCTCCCGGGGTGATCAGTCCCGGGGCCACGTATTATCGTCGCGTTGCGTGGAGTTCATTTGCGCAATGGGTTGTTTAAGAAAAGTAAACAAACAAAACTTTTGACAAGTATATGTTAGTCGGTAATTGCACAAAAGGTCTATAAGCCATAGTGAAAAGTACAATTTCATGGATTGACTACTTAGCTCGTTTGGTCGGTAAACCGTCACGTGCAATAGGAGTAGAACCTTCTCAAGTTGCTCGCGTTCCACGTTCTTGGGATCTCTTTACCATTGAGCCTTTCCAACTTGAAAGCGCCTTTGCCGATCACCTCTTTAACTCTGTAGGGACCTTCCCAGTTTGCCGTCAGTTTGCCCTCTCCCGGGGTCGGTAAGCCGATGTCGTTGCGCCTTAAGACGAGGTCGTTTGGTTCAAACTCTCTTCTGAGTACTTTGGTGTTATAGCGCAGGACCATTCTTTGCTTCAGCGCTGTTTCCGTCAGGTGGGCCATCTCTCTGACTTCGTCTATTAGGTCCTTCTCCATAGCTTCCTCCACTCCCTTCAAAAGTAGTCGTGGGCTCGGCTCCCCGATCTCCACGGGTATTACTGCGTCTAGCCCATATGTTAGTCGAAAGGGAGTTTCTCCGGTAGATGACTGTTCGGTTGTACGGTAGGACCAGAGGACCGAGGCGAGCTCGTCGGCCCAAGCACCTTTTTTATCATCCAGCCGCTTCTTAAGTCTTAACAGGATGATCTTGTTTGCGGACTCAACCTGTCCGTTTGTTTTGGGGTGCTCAACTGAGGAGAACTTTTGTCTTATACCCAGGCTGGTGAGGAACTCCGTGAACTTCTTGTCGGTAAATTGTGTCCCGTTGTCCGAGATAACGATCTCCGGGATGCCGAACCGTGTCATCACTTGCCTCCATATGAACTTCCTGCAATTGGATGAGGATATGCTAGCCAGCGGCTCGGCCTCTATCCATTTGGTGTAGTAGTCATTGGCGACTATGAGGTACTTGACTTGTCTAGGATAACCGGGAAGGGCCCCAAGAGGTCGACTCCCCATTGAGAGAATGGCCGGGAAGACGTTAACAAGCTTAGCTCGGAGGCCGGTGCCTTGTGGAAATTGGCGTTCTCTTGACACTTGATGCACTTTCTAACGAATTCTTTAGAGTCTGCCATCATTGATGGCCAATAGTATCCAGCTCGGATTAATTTTCTTGCTAGGGCTTTGCCCCTTATGTGATGGCCGCAACACCCTTCATGGACTTCCCTGAGGACGTAGTCCGTTTGGTCGGGGTGTAGGCATTTCAATAGGGGCTGCTTCCCTTCTCAGTTTCTTAACATCCTTTTCGTCGTCGGGCAGTTTGCCGTTTTCTAAGAAGCTGGTGATGGGGTCCAACCGAGGGGGCTTAGCCTTGACAGGTGCAGAGTGACCGCCAGCTCCCTCACCATACCTTGGATGAGAGATCGGTTACCTTCTCCCGGTTTCGTGCTAGCCAGTTTTGATAGGATATCTGCCCGTGTGTTCCTTTCTCTTGGAACGTGGTGGATCGTGACCTCCTCAAACTTCTGGCTCAAATCCTTGACTTTCTCCAAGTACTTTTGTAATAGTGAGTCTTTGGCTTGGAAGCTCCCGTTTACTTGGGAGGTGACTACTTGTGAATCGCTACATATTTCCAACCTTATCGCTCCAACTTCCGTTGCTAGGGCTAAGCCCCCTATGAGGGCTTCGTATTCTGCTTGGTTGTTCGAGATGGGAAATTCGAACTTGATCGACTGTTCGTATACGACCCCGGCTGGGCTTTCCAGAATGATCCCGGCGCCCCCGGACGTCTGATTGGAGGCTCCGTCTACGTGGAGCTTCCACCGTGTGTCCGTCTTTTCGGTTGGATCCCCCATCACTTCTACCAAGAAGTCAGCCATCGCTTGTGCCTTGATTGCTTGCCGGGGTTTGTACCGTATGTCATATTGGGAAAGTTCAATGGACCAAGTCATCATCCTTCCCGCTAAATCGGGTTTTTGGAGCACTTGTCGGATTCCTTGGTCCATCCTTACGACAATCTGGTGACCTTGGAAGTATTGTTTTAACCTCCGCGAAGAGGTCAAGAGTGCCAGAGCTAGCTTTTCCAGTTTGCTGTACCTTAGTTCTGCCCCTTGTAGGGCTCTGCTCATGAAATAGACTGGCTGTTGAGCTCTTCCTTCTTCTCGTACCAAAACCGCAGCCAGGGCTTCTCCTGTTATGGCGAGGTATAGGTATAACAGCTCCCCGGCTTTTGGCTTTCCGAGCACAGGGGGTGTCGCCAGGATTTCCTTGAAGTGTCTAAAAGCTTCCTCGCATGCGGGCGTCCATTCAAATGCTATCCCTTTCCTCATAAGGTTAAAGAAGGGTAGGGATTTTGTTGCCGAAGCTCCGAGAAAACGGGATAACGAGGTGAGTCGTCCTGCCAATCTCTGGACGTCCTTGATACAACCCGGGCTCTTCATCTGGAGTATCGCTTGGCATTTCTCAGGGTTAGCTTCTATCCCCCTTTGAGTTATCATGAACCCTAGGAACTTTTCAGCTTCCATGGCGAAGGCACATTTGAGGGGATTGAGCCTCATACCGTGTTGTCGGAGAGACGCGAATACATTTGCCAGGTCATTCAGGAGGTCGTCGGGTCGCGTAGTTTTCGCGAGGATGTCGTCTACATAGACTTCCACTGTCATATTAGTCTTGACAGGTGCAGAGTGACTGCCGGCTCCCTCACCATACCTTGGATGAGCGATCGGTTACCTTCTCCCGGTTTCGTGCTAACCAGTTTTGATAGGATATCTGCCCGTGTGTTCCTTTCTCTTGGAACGTGGTGGATCGTGACCTCCTCAAACTTCTGGCTCAAATCATTGACTTTCTCCAAGTATTTTTGTAATAGTGAGTCTTTGGCTTGGTAGCTCCCGTTTACTTGGGAGGTGACTACTTGTGAATCGCTGCATATTTCCAACCTTGTCGCTCCAACTTCCGTTGCTAGGGCTAAGCCCCCTATGAGGACTTCGTATTCTGCTTGGTTGTTCGAGATGGGAAATTCGAACTTGATCGACTGTTCGTATACGACCCCGGCTGGGCTTTCCAGAAGGATCCTGGCGCCCCCGGACGTCTGATTGGAGGCTCCGTCCACGTGGAGCTTCCACCGTGTGTCCGTCTCTTCGGTTGGATCCCCCGTCACTTCTACCAAGAAGTCAGCCATCGCTTATGCCTTGATTGCTTGCCGGAATTCGTACCGTATGTCATATTGGGAAAGTTCAATGGACCAAGTCATCATCATTCCCGCTAAATCGGGTTTTCGGAGCACTCGTCGGATTCCTTGGTCCGTCCTTACGACAATCTGGTGACCTTGGAAATATTGTTTTAACCTCTGTGAAGAGGTCAAGAGTGCCAGAGCTAGCTTTTCCAGTTTGCTGTATGACAAACCCCAATTTGACGGTTTATCTTGTATTGAATTTAGAGTATTTTGTAGACCTTTTCTCACATTTACCCAATGAAATAGCATGGTTTTGTATATTCTCCTTTAATTGTGCTTAAGTGTGAAAACATGCTTTTTAGGACTCAAAATAGATAAATTTAATTCACCTTGATTCTATTAGATGCCTTGATATGTTTGTTAAGTGATTTAAGGTTTAGGAGGCAAAGATTGGATCAAGGGAATGAAGAAAGAAGCATGAAAAGTTGGAGAGCTCATGAAGAAATGAAAGAACCGGAAAGCTGTCAAGCCGACCTCTTCGCACTTAAACGACCATAACTTGAGCTACAGAGGTCCAAATGATGCGGTTCCAGTTGGGTTAGAAAGCTAACATCCGGGGCTTCGAAACGATATAAGATTTGCCATAGTTGCTACATGTATGGTGGCGCACGCGCATAGTATGCGCACGCGCCGTTGCTGCCACCTGGTTCACTTAAAGCAAAACGTGGCCAGCGAATTCTAAAGCCTTGTAGGCCCAATCCAACTCATTTTTGATGCTATTTAACGCAAGGAATGAAGAGGGAAACATATGTTAGTTACCATTAGTTCATTTCCACACATTAGGATTAGTTCTAGAAGTAGTTTCTAGAGAGAGAAGCTCTCACTTCTCTCTAGGATTAGGATTAGGATTAGGTTTAATTCTTAGATCTAGGTTTTAATCTTTGCTTTCTTCTACTTCTACCTTTCAATTCTTTGTTGCTACATTCATCTTCCTCTATTCTTTTATTGTAATTTCCTTTATGTTGTTTTTTGTGTTTTGTTGTAGATCTACTTTTGTTTCTTCCTTTCTCTTTCAATTCAATTCAAGGTAAATCATAATAATTGTGTTCCTTTTGATTTGTGTTATTAATTCCTTTCAATAATTGTTGTTAGATTTTGTTCTTGTTGTTGATTTACTATGTTTTCCTTTTATGCCTTCCAAGTGTTTGATGAAATGCTTGGTTGGATTTTAGAGTAGGATTCTATACTCTTGGCTTGGAAAGGTAACTTAGGACCTCTTGAGTTACTAATGACCAAGTGATTGATGATTGGGAGCCATTGACTCTAGTTCTCACTAATTGAATTAGTGGAGAGTTAGGACTTATGGACTAGGATTGATATAGCTCATTTGACTTTCCTTCACTACTAGTTAGAGGATGATTTAATGAGATTAATCCTTGCCAATTCTCATATTGTGGTTAGTGATTAGGATAGAGATCCTTGACCACCAACCCTTGCCAAGACCTTTTTAGGCCTTAGTTTACTTTCTTGCCATTTATCTTTCATACTTCTTATCAAAACCCCAAAATAATTCACAACCAATAACAAGACACTTTATTGTAATTCCTAGGGAGAACGACCCGAGGTTTGAATACTTCGGTTTATAAATTTAGGGGTTTGTTTTAGTGACAAACAACTTTTTGTATGAAAAGATTATTGCTTGGTTTAGGAACTATACTTGCAACGAGAATTCATTTGTGAAATTCTAAACCATCAAAAATCCAATCATCACTGTACCTTAGTTCTGCCCCTTGTAGGGCTCTGCTCACGAAATAGACTGGTTATTGAGCCCTTCCTTCTTCTCGTACCAAAACCGCAGCCAGGGCTTCTCCTGTTATGGCGAGGTATAGGTATAACGGCTCCCCGGCCTTTGGCTTTCCGAGCACAGGGGGTGTCGCCAGGATTTCCTTGAAGTGTCTAAAAGATTCCTCACATGCGGGCGTCCATTCAAATGCTATCCCTTTTCTCATGAGGTTAAAGAAGGGTATGGCTTTTGTTGCCGAAGCTCCGAGAAAATGGGATAACGAGGTGAGTCGTCCTGCCAATCTCTGGACGTCCTTGATACAACCCGGGCTCTTCATCTGGAGTATTGCTTGGCATTTCTCAGGGTTAGCTTCTACCCCCCTTTGGGTTATCATGAACCATAGGAACTTTCCAGCTTCCATGGCGAAGGCACATTTGAGGGGATTGAGCCTCATACCGTGTTGTCGGAGAGACGCAAATACATTTGCCAGGTCATTTAGGAGGTCATCGGGTCGCGTAGTTTTCGCGAGGATGTCGTCTACATAGACTTCCACTGTCTTGCCTATGAGGTCGCAAAATATTTTGTTCATCAGCCTCTGGTATGTTGCCCCTGCGTTTTTTAGGCCGAATGGCATCACCTTGTAACAGAAGGTTCCCCCAGGCGTTATAAATGCTGTCTTGTCCTCGTCAGGTCGGTGCATCGGTATCTGATTGTAGCCGGAGTAGGCATCCATGAAGCTCAGATACCGGTAGCCCGCCGCCGCATCGACGAGTGCGTCTATGTTAGGGAGGGGAAAACAATCTTTAGGGCATGCCTTGTTGAGGTCGGAGTAGTCTACGCACATTCTCCATTTTTCGCTGTGCTTTTTTACCATAACTACATTCGAGAGCCAGGTCGAGTAGTCTAGTTTCCGTATGAAACCTGCTTCTAGGAGGCTAGCCGTCTGCCTGGCCACCTCCTCCGCCCTCTCCCGCGACATCTTTCTTCTCCGCTGGGCTACCGGGCGTGCTTCCGATTTGACGGCCAGGTGGTGTGACATGACTTCGGGGTCTATGCCCGGCATGTCGGCCGGTGTCCAGGCGAATAAATCCCCATTGGCCCTGATCATTTCTACCAGAGGCTCCTTCATTTCGTGTGGAAGGTTTCTATTGACAAACGTGAACTTTTCCTCCGTGTCACCGACCCTGAACTTTTCCAGGTCCCTCTCCGGTTCTGGTCTGGGCTTGTCGTCTACCCTGGCGTCTAGGTCAGCTAGGAACACCCCCGACGCCTCTTTAGATTTCTTCCTTAGGGAGAGGCTGGCATTGTCGCAAGCGACCGCCGTCTCTAGATCTCCCCTAATGGACCCTATAGATCCGCCGTCGGTAACAAACTTCATGACTAGTAGCTTTGTGTTGATTATCGCTTCAACATCGTTAATCGTCTTCCTCCCCAAGATAATGTTGTAGGCCGTGGAATCTCGGAGAACCACGAATTCAGCCATTGCCGATCTTCGGCCTTGGGCCTATCCCACGAAAATCGGCAGGGATATCAATCCATCGGGCTTGATGAAGTGGTCGCCTAATCCAATGACCCTGTGCTGATGAGTCGATAGGTCGGCGTCCCTTAACCCCAGTGCGTCGAACACGTTGCGGAACATAATGTTCGAGTCTGCCCCCGTGTCGACAAGGATTCGTTTGATGAGGCCAGTTCCCACTCTGGCCGTGATGACCATGGATGGATTTTCAGAGCCCTCGTCGAACCACTGATCTTCCGGGCCGAAAGAGATAGATGAGGGCTTCTTAGAGCTTCGTATCGGCGAGGAGGAGACCGCCAAGACCTTGGCGTCTTTCTTGTGCGCTGATCTCGACCTTGGTGCGGTGTTTTTTGCGGTTACTACGTTTATCACGGTGAGACCGTGGTCTTTGTCTTCTGGCTCTTGACGCCGCTTTGCCGACCGGGTCTTACCTTCCTCGTCTTGGTCGCGATGTCGCCTCCTCAGCTCCCTTATAAGATGGGAGAATTCTGTTAGTTTACCGTCCCTTATCGCTTGCTCTAGTGCATCCTTCAGGTCAAAGCAGTCCTGTGTTTGGTGCCCATAGCCCTTGTAGTAGTCACAGTAGAGGCTCTTGTTTCCCCCCGTACGGTCCTTGAGTGGTCGGGACTTCGACAAGATTCCTTTCTCGGCTATTTGCTGGTAAACTTCCATGATGGGGAGAGTGAGTGGAGTGTAATTGGTGAATTTTTCTATCCGGGGAAACGGTCTGGGTGCCTTGCTCGGCCCTCCCTCTCTGGCTTGCTCTTTCTATCTCTCTCTGTTACTTTGTTGCCTAGGTTGATTGTAGCTGGAGTGTCATTTATTGACAGCCACGACCTGGCTGACTTCCTTGTCATTTATGTATTCCTTAGCTACTGTTTGGATCTCGTGCATCGTCCAAACCGGTTTTGTGGTGAGGTGTTTTCGGAAGTCCTCGTTGAGGAGGCCGTTCGTCAGACAGAGGCTGGCCACCGAGTCGGTTAGGCCGTCAATTTCTAAGCATTCGTCGTTGAATCGGTCCAGGTATTTTCTGGTCGGCTCTCCGGGCCTTTGGGTTATCCTGATCAAGTTGATCGGGTGCTTTGCCTTTGCTATTCGTGTTGTGAATTGAGCTAAGAAGGCACGGCTGATGTCCGAAAACCCATAGATGGATCCCTGCGGAAGGCCGTTAAACCATCGGATCGCAGGTTCTACCAGGGTGACCGGGAAGGCCCGGCACCTCACCTCGTCTCCTACTCCCTCCAGATTCATTCTAGCCTCGAAGGCCGTGAGGTGTTCCAAAGGGTCTTGGGTTCCATCGTACCTCATGTCCGTTGGTTTGTCGAAGTGCTTCGGCAACCGGACCTCGAGGATGGACCGATGGAACGGGGTGGCGCCCATTATCACGGGGCGTCGTGTCCTCACAGGCCTCCCTTCTCCGTCCTCGCGTTCTCATCCCGTGGGGTGTGTTTCCTTGCCTCGGGAGTAGATGATTGTGTCGTTTCGGCTTCTCAGGATGGGCAAATCTTCTCGGGTGCTTTCCGCTTCCGTTCTGGAAGCGGAGGCGTGCCGGGGGCGACTCCGGTGGGAATCTCTCTCCCGGCTTTCAGGGGATGGGGAGTAGCTAGGATCGGTGGTTCGTCGATCTTGCTCCTGATCGGCTAGTTGTCGTTCCAGGTTCTGGATCCTATGGCGTAGCTCCTGCATTATTCTGGCGCTGTCACCGCCAGTTCCTCCGAAGGGTCGCATCTCTCGCGTCCTTGTGCGTGGTTCAGTGCGTTGTCGGGGGGACCTTCGTCGCCCTCCCGGTGAGGCGACAGAGGCTGCCCCCTCTGCGCCGGCTGTTTGGCCTTGGTCTCCAAAGCCCGGCACGACGTCCATTTAGGCGTCCCCATAGACGGCGCCAATGTTCGGTTAGGCGATTACTGGACGGTTCGACTGGAGATTTGAGGAGGCGGGAACGCTTCGCTCACAATTGTGCTGGGATCGGATCTGCCGAGTAACCGAGCTCTCTTTGTGGATGGTGGGGTGTCACCTGCAAAGACACTCCGACGCTCTAGTCAGTTAGTGTGCAGGCGTGAAATAGGTTAGGTGGAATGTGTGACGTACCTTGGGGGAGGGGTAGGATCCTCCCCTTATATACTATGTCAGATGTGGGTCCCACGAGGGCAGAACCCACCTTCCTCGAAGTTTCCCTGTACAGCTGTAGCGGCCAGCTGTCCCCGACGCGTGTTCGGGCCGGTTATGAGTGCGTCATCCGACCGTTCAGGTCAGGTGGTTTGTGGGTCGGGTCGGCCCAAGTTCCCTTTGGGCCAGGCCGTAACATATATATATATATATATATATATATATATATATTAAAAACTCTAAATTCTAATATTATGACAATAGAGAAGAAAATGACTAGAATTTACGATTCTCAAAATTAATATATATATATATATATATATATATATATATATATATAATAGAGGTATTTTAGTTATTTTTATAATAAAAATATTGTAGTTATTTTTTATTAAAAAGTATTAATTTAGACTGATTCAAAATTTAATTTATTAATTTTTTGACTAAACTTATTTATCAGGTCTAATTTTAATAAAAATAACATAATTTAATTAATTATATATATTAAATTTTAATTATTAAAAATATTTTAAAAAATATTTTTAATATTTTTTATCTAAGTATCTCCCTATAAATAATTCATTTCACAAGCATCAAGCGACAAAATTAAGAAAACTATCAAGTTGAATTCTATAGAGTGAATCTTTCATTTTAAAAGAGATACTAAAGAGATTTACTATTGCATTAATAAAATCTAAAATATGTTTTTAATGTTTTATTGATAGACGAAATTATTTATGTTATTTTCTAGAGTAAAATCCTTGTTAAAAAATCTTTACTCTCAAAGTATTATTTAAAAAAATTTAAAATAAGGTACTATAATTTTATGAATTTTATTATCTTGTGTCTTAAACATATATATTAAAATTACAAATTAATTTTTTATTAAAAATATAAAAAATATTTTTTTAATATATTTATTTTATATTATTGAAAAATTTAAAATTTTATTATTAGTAATTTTATTATATGTCCCAAAGGTATATATTAAATAAATTCTAATTTTATTAATTAAGGATTTTTTTAAAATAAACATTTTTTAATACATGTATAAAGATAGAAAGTAAAACAGAAAATGGTAACAATTTAAAGAATCAAAATTAATTTAGTAAATATGAACATCAAAGCTTTAAACTAGACACCAAAAAATGGAAGCTTGAAACTATTTCAAAGACTAATAATAAATGTCAAAGTCATGTAAAAGAAAATGAAAAAAGAAGTTGATATTCGGAAAATAATAATAAATTTTAAAAGATAAAATAAGTTAATTCTTGAGTTTTTTATTTATAAATATTTAAATTTTTAAAAATTTAAAAATATATTTAAATTTTTTATATTTTTAAATTTGGACACATTAAATTTTAAGTTTAATTTATTTTATTTTAAAAATATTCTTATATGTGCATCTATATTCACCAAAGTAATACAATTAAAATAACATTTTATTTTAATTTTTCTAAAACTTAAATATCTACAAATGAAGAGGTGAAAAGTTTATTTATCTTCTTCTCAAAATTTCAATACTCTAATCTAATTGGACCATTGCCACCGCCATAGCCGGTCACGAACCCATGATATTTTTTCTCACTCTTCTCAGTTCTCTCTCACCCTCGTTACTCTCTCATATAAATACCACTTCAGCCTCCTCTCATCTCACTGAAACACAGAAGTCGCAACCACTATTGCGCTTCTTCTCCGCTACCGTACGTCGGAAAATCTAGGCCGGCGAGAAAAAAAAAAAAGATTCCAAGAAAAGAAAATAAAAAACAGACCCAAACAAACCGCAACATTAACCCGAAAATTCAGCTCCTCACACAAATCACAAGTGAGTAAATTAAATCAACACTATCTCTCTTCATTTTCCACTGGTGTCTCTCGGATCTCGCTTCTTTTTCTTTGTTTCTCGAGACCCGTTCAAAGATCCGATTTTCATGCCTACAGTAATCATTAGCCATGAAAATTATGCGTTCATTATTTACTTATTTTTTAATTAAAAAAGAAAAAAATTGAACGCTCTTTCTTTTTTTATATAAATATTTCATTTGTGCTGTCCCCATGAAAGCGCGTTTCCAATTATAAATCTGCTTTGTTGGTTTTTCAGGTTGGAGTGCTGTTGTTGAATGGCAGAAAGAAAAAAACTAACAAGAAAAGAAAGTTTGTTATGAACAGGTGTTTGAACAAAGCTTCTTCTTCGTCTTTTCGAACACTGATTCTTATTCTCATCCTCATTCTCTTTATATAAAAATACCTCTTTCTTTTATCTCTTTTTGAGTTCAATCTCTTTTCTCTCTGTGACATAATCATGGGAGGATTGAAGGTTGTTACTCCATGTTTGCAATGGTCATTACCTCATTATTCCCCTTCTTCTTCTCCTTCCTCTTGTTCTCAAACCCTAGCTTCTGCGATTTCATCCCCTTCTTATGTATATTCCTATGCTTCGTCAAAACGACGCAGTTTTAATCCTTCCGTATCGTGCCGATTCGTCCACCCTTGCACACTCTTCAAAACGACGTCGTTTCTCCACAAGTCTCGATCCTTAGATTTTCACAATCACGTCTTCTCTACCAACAACAGAACACCGATCAGAAGATCCTGTAGCGCGAGCTTAGATTCCTTCTCCGACGAGGAATTCGCTAAGAAGATCGAAGACTTGACCCTCGGGTTCCAGCTCAACGAAGACGATTCAGATTCGGACGGCACTTATTCTCCAACCTCGTCCTCGAATTTCGTGAATGGGCAGAGCATCCCGGAGCCGCCGTGGATGGTGTCCGGCGGTGGTGAGGAGATAATAATTCCGGCGAACATAGAGCGGAAAGCGAACAGCGTGGAGCTTCCGTTCTCATTGAGGATCATCAAGAAGAAGCTCCAATGGAAGGAAGGTTTTAGGGAGGCAGGTGAATCCGCGTGCTGTTCGGTGAAGAAAGCGTTCTCTTCTATGGTGTTCATCATTCGAGAGCTCCATAGCTACACCCTCCAGATGAGAGAGACTCTCTGCTACCAAGACCTACAAGGAATCCTCGAGAGGGTACAAACGGAAATGCACGCTTCCTTCGTTTGGCTCTTCCAGCAAGTGTTCTCACACACCCCTACTCTCATGGTTTATGTCATGATCTTGCTCGCCAATTTCACCGTTCATTCCATGGGACACAACGCCGCCGTCATGGCCGCCGTGAATCCACCTACGCTGACCATGGAGATGGAGGAAGAGGAGTCTGTCAGTGATAATCAGAGCGGATTTGATTCCTCTGCGGTAAAGACATTCACCGTGTCATCATCTAACGGGAAGAAAACGACTTCCGTTGGTGGCGGAAACGGTGGCGGAGGGAAATTCCGGCCAGCGGCGCACGGAACCGACGGGGAAGGCCGGTCTGACCGGTCGGACCGGCACCAGGGAACGGTTTTCCCTGACGGTTTGTCGTCGTCGCAGTCTCAGGTTTACAGAACAGGGGAGAGCAATAACAATAATAATAATAATAATGCGGAGTCTTCGTCAGTGGAGGAGGAAGAAGAGGAGCTTTGGAGTTCGATGGTGGAGGAAGCTTCTAGAATGGAGGATGTGAATCGTGGCTCGATGAAACAGTTCGTTTCGCCCGTAACAGCCAAGATGGAGAGTGATGACTATGCTGAGTATCTGAGAACGGAGTTGGTTTACCAAACGGGCTTGTCCAAGGAACCAAACAACTCTCTTCTTCTCTCAAATTATGCTCAGTTCCTCTACCTCGTTGCACATGATTACGACAGGTGAATTTTCCTTTTTTTTTTCCTTTTTAAAAAATTCTTCACTTTTATTTGCTAATTTTGCTTGCCATGGCATAAGTATTCTAGTTTCTATTATTATTATTATTATTATTATTATTATTATTATTATTATTATTATTCCCGTAGTAATGTTTTGGTAAAGTCGAAATTCACATGCATAGAGTCTCCATCTTTGGTTAAAATATATTTATTAAAGTTATATATGACTACTTGAAAGTCCATAAAAATTAACTCGTCATGTGTTTCTTGCTTTGTTAAAAGAAAATGGAAAGCAAGATTTTACAAAAATATATTTGATTATTGTTTGTTGTGGTAATATACTCTTATAGGACTGACTAATTTATGATTTTGTTTTTATATGAATTATTTGTGTGTTACCAAAGAGGTCGTTCTAGGTAGGAGCAGCGAAAGCATATTCTAATTCATCGTCAAAAATATATTAAAACCCAAACTGAAAAAAATTAGGGGGATAAAAAAAGACAATGAGGTTTTTGATTTGTCCAAGTTTGAATCTTGATAGAAGAGTATGCGGTGTATTTACCCTGCACCACAGGTTCATGAGCAGGATCAATATATTTCGGTATCTGTCATCTTCCGTGCGTGATAGTCACGTGCATGACAAATGATCTCACACGGAACTTTGTTGACTTTGACTTTTTAATATTTTTTTGGTCTAGACTTTATTTACTCTGTTATTTACTAATATTTAAATCTGTATGTGGCTATATGCCTATAAGGAAAACTATCAGAGACAGCACATAATAATAAATTGCTTAGTAACGTAATGAAAGAAATATCCTTGAAATTGAGTAGTTTGGCATTGCAATTTTCATGTGAAAAGTGGTTAAAATTGATGTTGACATTTTGGTCTTGTTCTTTGAATTATTTCACCAGAGCGGAAGAATACTTCAAGAAGGCAATAGGGGTGGAACCTCGTGATCCAGAGGCATTCAATAAGTACGCAACGTTTCTATGGAAAGCGAAGAATGATTTGTGGGCTGCAGAAGAGACTTATTTGGAAGCAATTTCAGCTGAGCCTACAAACTCTTTCTATGCCGCTGATTATGCTCATTTCTTATGGAACACTGGTGGGGAAGACACTTGTTACCCTTTGTCATCTGATGCCTCCCAAGAGCTTTAATTGGAATAAATATCTCAAGAAGAAAGAAAAAAATAAAATATATGTAAAAGAGTATAGAGAAAATAAGGGAAAAAAATTTTCAAAGCAAAATAAAAAAGAGAAGTTTTGTAGGTTATGTTTTGTTCTAAATTTTTTTATTGAGTGAAGATGAGGGAAATAGGAGAGGTGGGGTTTTGTTTTGTTATATAACTCTTTGTAATTATAATTGTACATAACTCTTTTTACAATGGCTCATTTTGAGCTTATTGGGTCACATTTTTGTGCAATCGAATGTGCAATTATAATTATAATTAGTTATGTGATTTTGATGGAGAAGATGGTGGCTGTGAGGTGGCGTTTTGGAGAGGCAAGGCGATGCATGGATTGTGTTGTTGAAATATTTAATTTTGGCTTGGTAAGTTGGCAATAAACGGCACTGCGTTTCATATGGGAAGATGAAGGGTGGAGTGTGAAAGGGGAAATGGGACCTTTCACCTTTGGCTCTCTCAAAATGTGTTGATAAGGTTTATGCTTGGTTGGATGTCATTGAAGCAGGATTTGCTTTTTGCACATATTTAATCACACTAATGTTTCTTATCTTTGTTTTGTTCACACTTCACATACTTTTAGTGTAATGATGTTTAATCACATGGCAAATTGTAATTAATCCTTCCTTGTTAATGTGATGCCGTTTTTGGATATGATTTTCTTTCTCGCAATATTAAAATGATTTTTTCGATTTTCAATACGAGGCTTGAATTTCACGTGGGTTATTTTCAATATGCCGTATGATTATTAATTATTTTTCGTACTGATCTCATATTGCTTATGTAAGCGATGTTACTGGATTCTCTCTGGACAAATTCTTAGTGGGTCTAGTCTTTGATAGTTTTCTTTATGCTCAATTTATTGAATGATGATGGAGAGGGATAAAGAAAAAGAATATGTGCTGGATGAAAGAAAGGCTAGAATTTGAGTAAGGGATTTATCGGACGTTTCTTTTGTTATTGCTGGATTATATTTCAATTTGATGATATATATGACAAAATATTTTCTAATAGTTTACTTGAGGGTTAATGTGGAAATGTCAGCCATCTGAAAGAAGCTTCCGAATAAAGAGCATAGTAGGTCACATAATTCTTACATAAATAGTTTAGAATTCAAATTAAAAACTATTAAAAATATTTCTCTGTTCACTTAAAAAAAAGATCAAATGACTTCTTTTTTCATTTTAACTTTAGTTACTAATATAAAAATCTAACGGTTCAAATTTATTCCTGTCATTAGTTTCTCGTAATTAAAATCGGTTTGAAGTTTCAAATTTATTCAAGTGATATATTTGAATCGGTTTGAAAATTAAATTTAGTTTAATTTATTTTACTTGTATCACTACCGTTTCAGGTACAACTCTGCGTGATTTCATTTTTCACCTACAATTTCTCTCTTTCTGCACAAACTTTATCAGATTTTTTCTCCTCTTTCTTCTTTTTCGAGTATAAAAATTTTTATATACACTATAAAAATATTGAAGTACAACATAAATTTTTTTAAAGAATCATAAGTTCACAATATTAAGACCGAAACCAATTTTGGTGCATGCACATAATTAAATTAAATTTGGATACATAGCACAAAAATTTTAAAAAACTACAAATTTAAAATATTGAATCATTCAATCAATAAAATACATTTATATAAAAAAAATTTATATACTATATACAAAAGTTTTTATGTTATATCGATAAATTATATGTTATGTACAAAATTTTTTATATTATATATAAAAAATTTTATTATATTAATAAATTTTTATATTCTCCAACAAAAAAATTTTATACTAAAAAAAGTGAAAAAAAAAGTGTAATACATCATGCATGGGCATATTTTTCTTTTAGATTTGTGCCAATTTTCTTAGTTTTTGTTACAAAATATTTTAACGTGTATCATCACTGTTTAAGAATTCCTCAACCACTTTATCCATGATTGCAAAATAACATGTCTAATATTATTATTAGTAGTAGCAGCAGCAGAAATAGTAAAGCCTTTTTTTAAAAATTGCAAAATATTATACTTAGATAAAAGATCAATTTAGATTAACTTTTGAAAAAGGTATTTAATTTTTTCGTTTTTTATTTTTAAAAAAGTTTAACAGATAAAAATTATTTTATATTTAGATAAATTTTTTAAAAAAATTTTTCAAGTATTAAAAACGTTTTTTGCTTTTTTTTTTTAAATAATATATTATTAGTTTAAAAAAAACAAATATTTTATTTTTCATAATAAAAATACTTTTTTTAAAAGACATATTTAAATAAATTTTAAATTAAATAAAAATATTTTATTTAAAAAAATATTTTTTTAACTAAAAAACCAATCCAAATTAATTCTAAAACTAAATGTGAAAAATGAAGATGAACTTGACCCAGTTGAAGATGAAGACTTTGATGGGGCCACAGAACAACTAAACTTCTCTTGAAGAATGTTGTTCATCTTTTTTAAGATCCCCACACTCTTTGCATTTTGTTGGTAGGATCAGACTTAATGAAAGAGAGATTGGATTTGGTAATTAGAGGTTGAGAAAAGGTTTTCTTTGGGGGGGGGTTCAATTTAAAAAAAAAATTATCTCAATTTTTTATTATTTTGTTAATTTTTATTTTGTTTTTTTATTGATTTAAAAATGACATTGTAGTCTCTAACGATTAATTTTGTCAAACATTCTATTTTTTCTATTATTGTTTTTCGTTTAAAGTTAATAAATTTTGTCTACATGTCACGTTAGCTGAAACTTATCAAATAACAATTTTAAGGAATAAAACGTCTCTTGTTTTATTAGCAATATGCTGCAATAAAATAGGATAATTAAATTTTTAAAAAAATTTTAAGGGTTATTTTAAATTCGTAACTAATTTAAACATAGACACATAAATTCATAATAAATCATAAATTAGAACAAATATCCCTAAATTTCACAAATCATTGTATTTGCTGCACTAGTTATTAGCCTTAGCCAGTTTCTTGCTCTTTCTCTTTCTTTTTCTATGCAAAATCCGTATATAAATGCAATAAAAGCTATGTCATTAAATTCAATTCTTTTCGATCATTTTCTTCTTGATCTCAAATACAAATTTCATTTTTCATTTTTGCAATATCCATCTATTAGTGTTGTGAATGTGATTTTATTAGATTTTAAATCTCTCACATTCATCTCATTCACAATTTTTTTAGCTTCTTTCAAATTGCAGATCTTACGAAGGCCATTGATTTGGGCATTGTACGTGATCAAGTTTGACCTAATACTTTGATTGATTATTACCTAAAAATTCTTCTAAACCAAATTAAATTTTCATATTTGCATTGTCCATCAATTAAAGTGGTAAAAATAACACCATTTAAGACCAATCCTTTTTTGCACATGCCATTAAAGAAGAAGAAACTAAAGCTACTATCAACTAAGGCCAACAGTCAACATACACCGTAGTAGGTATAATAAGTTGTTGAAATTTAGGGGGGTCATTATAGGTTTATATTTAAATTAGTTAGGAATTTAGTATTTTTTTTTAAATTTCAGGGTGTTTAATTATTCTATTTTATTGCAGCATATTACTGACATGCCATGAGATGTAACACCCTAATTACCCTAGGTCTTAACTCTAGTCATAAAGCAAAGCTTACGACAATTCTAAGACTCATATATACATATATATATATATATATATATATATATATATATATATATAGAAGGAAATAATATATTCTAGAAGCCTGATGAAGGATTAAGCTCAATAACGGAATTACAAAAGCGCAAAACATTCACATGAAGCTAACGCACAAGACACAAGGTATAGATATAAGAGAATATAACATATATAGATATAAGAGTAAAATAATAATAGGGAACTAGCCGCAGCTTGCGGAGTTTAAGCCGACTAGTTATAAATAGTAAGATACAGAATTTTGGATTAAAATAGCTTATACAACTTATCTCTCAAGTAAGCCTCTAAGATCATAAAGATAAATATACAAAGAGATGTGAGAGAGTAACTACAACAAAGTAAAATAGAAGTAAACCAAGGAGGAACCATACTCCGCTCTATCACCATATCCGCAATCTCACCGAGGTGAATTACGACCTGCATCTAAAAAACAACAAAAACATATGGTATGAGAATCGGAGGTTCTCAGTATGGTAACAGTGCCCAATATGTAAGATGTAAGGCTCCGGGACGCCGAAGGCAATCCTAGAACTTCACACCGATACCGATATTCAAGCTTAGAACAAATATAATTAACGTAAACCATAAACAATAAACAGGATTTTCTAAACTTAGGGGAATTCTAACTAGTACTAGTCACACCACTGTATCCCACAGCTTTCGCCAACCTAACCTCCGTGCGATCCCATCGCCACCACCTACCTAACCTCTTCAGCACCAGACAAACACAAGATAATGCAAGCAAGTAAAACACAGATAGTTTTCAACTTTTCATATATAGCAAGTAATTCAAGAAGCAAGTAGGCATGTTATACAATTAGGCAAACTCAAGTAATCAAAGCAAACAAGTATATAAGAGATGCATATGATGAATGCTATCTTATTGGCTCGTGATATCACTTGTCGGTCTATGAATACCAACCTGACACATTTTTTCGGATGTTGCCTTTCTACCACGTCCGAGGATATAGCGCCTGACACGCTTTTGTTCCGAGGATATAGTGCCTGTCATACTATCGTTCCGAGGATATAGTGTCTGACACACTTGCATGCTCATTTCGAGGATATAGTGCCTGGCACACTCTTGCGGCAGAGAAGGAAAACAACAACAACATCTATCTCATCATAAATCATTCCAAGGATATAGTGTCTGGCACACTTCTCACACCCAACAAGTCCATCCACCTCAAATCATCACCAGTCATCACCATTTCTCATATCAACCCACTTTTAATTATCGATTCTCAACATTCCAAGGATATAGTGCCTGACACACTCTCTTTCAAACAATATCATTCCAATGATATAGGGCCTGGCATACTCTCCACATCCAACTACTCATGCAGCAGAGAAATCTGCCACGCCAGAAATATAGGTCCTGCACACTCTCATATAATCCAATAATTTACTCACTATTCCTTTCCAAGTTCTCAACTCATCATAACCATCATCAATTCATAATTTTTCATTCCGACTCATTGGTTCGTCAGTTTCTTAATTCATTGCCAAATATCACCAAGTTTCACTACTCTTCCTTCTCTCTCAACCAAATTCATCCTCAATACACCAGAAACCTAAACCTTCGTTTGCTAACTTTTCAAAGTAAAATCCAAAAAAATTCTCCTAAGACTTTTCACATGTTTCAATGCTCAAAAATAAGCCCAGGAGTCTTAAAATAGTGTCATAGAAGCTTACAATCTTATTGAAAAGGTGAAATAGTTGAAAATAATGTTTAAATTTGAAAAACAGGGCGTGTGCATACGCACAGGGGTGGGCGCGCGCACGCCCAGAGAAGTTTCAAAACGTGTGCGTACGCATGGTGGTGTGCGTACGCACAGGTGAAAAATTTCACAATTCTGTTCGCTCGCACAAGCTGTGCTAGCTCCCTCAACAGACTGACCTTCCCAACGTGTGCGTGCGCACAGGGCTGTACGTACGCACAAGTTGTAAATCCTCATTGGTTATGTGCGCGCACAAGCTGTGCTAGCGTTGTAAACAGGAAGCATTTCCCTGCGTGTGCGTACGCACAGGTCTGTGCGTGCGCACATGTTTAAAATTTCGTAGGGTTGTGCGTGTGCACAAGGCTGTACGTGCGCACATACTAGAAATCACAAAATTCTGCAACTTTGCAGAATTTCAGATTTTGACACCAATCTTTGAATGATCATAACTTCCTCCACAAAAATCCAAATTTTACAAACTTTATATCGATTTGAAGAGTTTTCAATAAGCTTCAATTTCAAACAAATTTCAACTAATTTTGAAAACTAAGGCATAAGTTATGATCAAATAAAGTTCACCAAAAACCAACTTTTACCAAAAGTTCACAATTTACCAATTTTCCACTTTTCATAACTCAAACCAACCAAAACCAAATAAAACCATTCCAAACTCCATTTTTAACCATACCAAAATTAGAATGTCAAAATATTATTAAATATGTTGAATTCTATTTTAATTTGGAGAGAAATCGGAGGAACAAAAAAAAATATCTCCTTCTAAATAATTTGAGTTTTTCTTAGGTTCTTGGTTAATAATGTTTCAACACCTAGATCTGCTTCAAAACATATTCGTCAAAGCATATGGCATTCATTGGGTTAGGAATGGATTTTCTATTGTTTAAGATAAAGTATTTAAGTGAAGCCAAGCAGAAAATGACGCCATTTTCACGTGAAATTATTATGAGGAGTTGGTATAATTGGTTATTAGATTTGAGGCTATTATCTCTCCATATCCATAAACCCATACCACTTTAAGTGAGCTCAGTGCTTCTTACTATTACATCTACATTCTCCAATTAATTTCTTTTCCGTGCCTTTTTTTTTCTTAATATTTATATAAGATTAATTTGCTTTATTTTTCTTTTTTGTTTAATTATTGTAGTCAGCTGTAATACATTGACAGAAATGATCACAACAAAATCCTAGTTATTAGGGTGAAAAAGACTAAGCTAAGGTATTCTAATAAATATTTTTTTTAAGTATTGATTTTTCAAGACTTAAAAATTATTATTTTTTTGAGAGCCGACATTTTGATGACTCCATTCTATAATACTTCACTCGAGCTTTTACCAATCACAATATTTTATTGGGTAAGACTTATTATGAGTATTAATATATATAATAATAATGAACCACAAAATCTTACCATGAAAAATCATTACCATAAAAATTAACTATTATAATAATAGATCAAATGAAGAGTTCAAAATTTTGTAAAAACACTTTTTTTTTAAATATTGATCTCCTCGATATATTGAAATTCCTTTTCACGCATTGATTTTTGAAAATTCATAACATAGATGTATGTTAAGCAAGTATAAAGTCGATAGTGTCCTTTGGATTCAAAGTTTCTTATGGTCAGGTAGTATGTAGATAATAGGTTATTGCTCTTTTTGGTTTATTTTGTAGGGATACATTTAATAATGCTTATTTTCAAGTAATATCATGCATAATGTCACCTACTTTTGTAATTATTTAGCCTAATTTGTCCGAATAATAATGTTAGTGCATTTTGCTTTTAATTCCTTTTTGTTGGTTTGCTTTTACTGGTTTTAATAGAAAATTATTGGGATCCAAAAGTTAAAAAGAATGACACAAAATATTAAAATTATACACCGAAAGTGTAAAATAATTTTACTCAAACATTAATTCAACTGTATATTGATAATTTGTTATACGGTAAAAAAAACTAAAATTTTTAAATTCACCGTTTAATAAGTTAATTAGATATAAATTTAATTCGATGATTCTGTAAAATTAAAGTATATCATCCTTAAACGCTCCTTGCTAAGTATGGAGTGCTGCACACCTTGTGAATTTGTTAAATCTAAACTCTTCATTTATTATATTTTATTTGAATGGTCTGGATTTAAAAAGGTAACCTGTTAATCAGGTTAATTATTTTTTTTTACAAATTTTAAATTTTTTTGGCAAGTCTCAGATATTGGGATGAAATTCAAAATAAAAAATTAGTATATAAATATTAAAAACAATATGTCTGTACAAAAAAAAAGTTATTGGACTTTAGAATTAAAATAAATAATACATAAAAAATAAGTTAAAAATTCATGTACTAAATCCAAAAAAAAGATATATTAGAATCTTAAAAAAATAATATTAAATATATATTATGTATATAATATTAAAATTTAAATAAATTTTGTTTTGTGTGAAATAAAATATAATATTAAATATAAACACAATGATAAAAAAATTGTGTTATATATATATATATATATATATATATATATAATATTAAAATTTAAATAAATTTTGTTTTATGTGAAATAAAATTATAATATTAAATATAAATACAATGATAAAAAATTTTGTATTATATATATATATATAATTTTATTTTGTGTGAAACAAAATTAAAACATTAAACATGAACAGAATGATAAAATATTTAGTATTATATAAATTTAATTAAAAAAATATTTATACAACGTAAAAAATAAACAAACATATAATAATTTTATTTTGTGCAAAATAAAAATTCATATAAAAAAATATTTATATAATTTTTTATTAACAATTTTTTATTGAAATATGTTATTTTACTATATTTATAATATATTATTTGGGATAATTATATTATTTTAGTTAATATATATTATTTAAAAAATATTTAAAATTTATTATTTTGTATTAAGAATATTATTAAAAATATATTATTATTTTTTCTTAAAATAACATTTTCTTTTCTTTCGTTCAAATACTATGACAACAAAATTTTTTGTATAATTGCTTCTACTCAATAAATATTATATTCATTTATTTTTATATTGTATGTAAAATAAATAATTAATGTTTAAAAAAGTTAATAAAGGAAAGAAGTTTTTTTTTTTACCAATTCTTAGCTGAATATAAAGAGATTATGTCATTTGAACTATAATTTGTTGGCAAAGAAAGAAATACTCTTAATTATATATTAAATAGAATAATTATTTATTAGGCTCATTTTTATACAAATAAAAATTTTTCTTAGTTTTATATCTGTAATATTTTATACCAATTAGCTTCAGAATTTAATTATTTTTTGAATAAATTAATAAAAAAATAATACAAATAATTGTTTAAATATAATTGTATTTTAATTTTTCATTCTATTAAGTACACGTTGAGGTTAATTTGAAATAAAAGATAATAAACTTGTTGTAACTGCCATGCATATTGTGCTTTGACTGCGTCGTCATCTGAGAATCATGCGCCTTCATGGAAACCGGGGTTCTTCTACAGAATCCGTTTTGCGTTTGGAGTTAGCTAACCAGCAGTGGCGACAGACATGCGTCTTCCTTTTTTATGGCAGCAATTTTTCGGACTTTGATGGTCATTTATGGTAGAAATGGAATAGGGTGGGTTCAAGAGCGTCAAAATCTATAGCTAGCTAAAACGATAGTGGAAGCACCTGCCATCAAACAAAACAGTGAAAATATTTGAAGACATCACATCGACAATAACAGAGTAACAGAGGAATTAGTCTTTTTGTTAGTGCTGGTTTGTTTGTTTAGCCCATGACAAAAAAAATAATAACAATAATAAATAAATTAAATTTACCTGATAACTTTTGATAGTAGGTTAACTTTTAAGGAGTGCTGCACTCCCTACTTTATCTGGAGTGCACTAACTTTCGCCCAAATTTTCTCGCAATTTCTCTCACGATCAATCACGGTGTTTTGGCTAATATGACATCTAAGATAGAAGTGACAACATGCACCATATCCATATTCGCAGGTATTCAAACCGATTCTATCTGTCGAGTAGGATTATCAACTCAATCTTCACTGGGCGGGTTGGATAGGGTGCGGGTTGAGTCTCAATCCTATCCGATCAACCCGCATCCTATATATTTATATGTTATATACTTATATTAAAATATGTTTTAAGTGGATGTTGAATCAAATACCTCTCACTAAATATAAAAGATTTTTAGCCACTAAAAAAATCATTAATTGATAATTTAATACTTTTTTTATATAAAAATCAATTCTATTTTAAATTATCATAAAGTTATATAATAATGTTGCATCTTTTTTTCAACCCGTAGGTAGGATAATTGGATAGAGTTGAATTTATATAAACATTTTAACTTGCGGATAGAATTAGAGTTGCCTCCAAATCCTACTCAATCTTACTCATTATCACCCCTAATCTGAAACATGTATTCAAATAGTTAACCAGAAGTGAGTATAATGAGAATAATCTAAAAAATCTGTAAAAATATTTTTTTAAAATATAAAAAAAATAATGCCACGCGTAATCTCCTTCCTAAAAGTATTTTCTTCTTTTTCGCTTCAAGATATATTGTTCCTCTTGTTATTTGTTTATTTATTTGTACAAAGTTCTCTTGTTAATTTATTTTATTTAATGTGAGATCAGAACAGCAAACACTTGAAAGGGACGATGGGCCATGAGGTTAGAACAGGCCCAACAAAACAGATCATTATGTAAAATAGATGTTCTTTTAAAATAGATCTTGGGGCGGATGTGGGTTGGGCTTTGGGTGTCCTAAGGTGGGTTTAAGTTTAGTACTGGGCCCGTCTGTAAATAGCAGGCCATGACAAAAACATTTATCATTATGTAAGCTCGTAGAGATACTTTCAGATGAGTTTTAACTCGTGTCCAAAATATTACTAAAATAAAATTTCGTGTACAAAAAAAATGTTTAAGCAGTATTGAAGTTTGTTTTTTTGTTCTGGTTAGATAGATTAGATAACCTGCAAGTCTAGATCCTACACCCACACACTCCTCACACATTGTAGCAACAGCTAGAAAATTTTTTCTATGAATTGCAATGAGTAAGTATGTGTTTGGATTACAGTTTGTAAACCAGAGTTTGCATAAAATTGATCTTGTAAAATTGATTTTGATGATAAGTTAGTTTGGGTTAACGTGATTTATGTTTGGTAATCTTTATATCAAAATTGATTATAGTAAAATAAATGTTGTTTAGATTATACTACTCAAAATCACTTTTAGATAAAAAATTACTAAAATAGACATCAATTTTATATACCTGCAAAATCAGAATACTATAAAAAATAATATAAAAAATATTTATCATATAAATACAATAAAAAATAAAAATATAAAGGAGAATACTATAAATTTTCTAATGTCACACAAAAAGAAAATATTCTATAATTTTTTTTTAGTATCGTCAGTACTCTTTAATTTAGTATTATTTTAGACTATAAATTTTTATTATTTATGACTCTATTGTTTCTTATAATTAATTTTTTATTTATTTTGTCCTTTTTTTATAGGATCATAATTTATATTATTCAAAATTTTGATAATAAACGTAGTATATAATAATTACAATTACAATTACAAATTTTACAAATTTAGAATAAAAAAAAAATTAATACAAAACAAAAATAGAGTACATCAAACAATAGAAAAAAATTATACAAATAAGAAATAATAAAAATTCCATAAAACCAACGGCATATATCATATGAACAAAAAAATACCATAAAACGTAAATAAAATTCATATGAATAAAATCAAATAAAAATAAAAAAAAATTTCAATTTGTTAGTGATTGAAATAAATCTGAACGATTTTGATGAAAAAAATGGAACTAAAAAATTATGAAGAAGCAGAAAGAATTACAAAGAATGACTGTGAAGATAATAGTTACTAGTATCATTCTTATAGAAGAAAATGAAGGGTAGGGTTGGTAAAAAAGAAATATTTTAGCTTCTCCTAAACATGAAACGTTGAAACGTGAAAAGCAGAAGCTACAAATTTGAGCTTCTCCTAAACGTGGGTTCAGAGGCAGAATCAATTCTGCGTTCACAAAGATAAAAATTGCCAAACATCAAAGTGAAACTTTCAAGAAGCTCAAACGGGCTTCTCTCCTTCCCAACGTGTTTGCCAAACACACCCTAAGACTTAGAACCCGTTTGGATAACTTTATAAGTGATTTTTTTTTTAAACTTTTAACTTATGAAAAGATGTAGTATTAATGTTTGGTACAATTTTTAAAACAAAATTATAACTTTCTAAAAAATTATTTTAGTGCTTAAGGAGAAGTTAAAAAAATGACTTTTCTTATAATAAAAAACTTTTTATCACTTTTTTATTAAAATAAGTACTTTTAGAACTAAAAAATGAAACACAAAATAACTTATTTATAAGTTACTTTTAATATAAGTATTTATTGTTTAAACTATTTCTTCAAAATTAAGTTAATTAAGTTGTTTATCCAAACTAGGCCTTAAACCCAAGACCTCTAGACGGAAAGGGAGAGACTATACCATTTGAATTATAGCTCGTTGTTAGCACTATTGAAGTTGATCATAGTCACTTAGTCAATGACCAACAAAAAAAAAAACAAGTTAACCATAATTCATGACAAAAAAAAATGTTCATAGTGATTTTCTTAAATTAGGCATAGATCATGACAAAAAGATATAGTTAAAATTACATCTAAAAAATACATCTTGGTAAATAAGTGTCCTTAAAATACCCTTTTAAAGATATAGGAATGAACATTTTAAATTATTTAATATATTATTAAAGATATTTACTTTCAATAAGTGCCTACAAATTTTTGAGATCATTCCTACAAATTTCTGTGTATAGTCTCACCCAAGAAAAAGAAATCCTTGTAGCTAATCGTCTAGACTTAATTCAGGGTATTTATTAGTTTTTAATTATCATTTAATTGTAGGCCAATTTATGTAGAATGTATTGAATTTAGGGATGAGTAGGCACTATTTATTTTTGCTCTTTGTTATCCACATCTGAATTCTAGTCTATATCCAAATACAAGAGTAGATCTTTAGTTTTATTGCTATATCCTTCAATGGCTCATGAATGAGATAAAAAAGTTTTTATACGTGTTTGGTTATTATTGTTGAATAATGCTGTAAATATTTTTGTCTAATATTTCTAAAAATAAAAACAGATCTTTTTTAGATGTAGAAAATATTAGCTAAAATAGTTGCTAAATATTATTTTATGTTTAAAACTAATATATAAAATTATTAATTAAGAAATTGAAGTACTTGTTGTGATACTGAGTACAAATAAATTAAAAAAAATAATATAGAAAATAGTTCTCGTGCAGTGTCTTTGTGTAGAACGTGATGTTCTGTTGTTTTTTACCATGCCCAATATAAATTAAAATATGTAAATAGTTAAGATTAGAGAGGAGTGCTGTTTTAGTGGAAAGGAAGTAGAATAGTCCATGCGGATAAGGCAATATGATCAAAAAGTAAAAGGTTCATATTCAACATTTCGCGCAGTATTTGCCAAGGTTTAAATCTAGATGCAGCGTATTAAGAGGCATATGGTTTTATGAATTGAACTAGGTCTTAATTGTCACATGATAGACTTTAAATCTTTAATGTTTTATTTATTTTTGGATAAGATGATGAACTTTAATTTGTTATTTTTATGTATTAGACAATAGTAATGGACCATAAAGAAAATAAAAATATTATTTATCCATGTTAAAAGAGTCTAGGTCTACATTAAATTAATTCTAAAAATAGCTGTTACAGACTTTTTTCTCTGCACACTTACTGAAGAACCACCTACCCAGGCCATATGACCATTACAGAGAGGTTGGAGACTACTCCGGCTAACCACCATCCCACTGATCAAGAACAGAAACCTCCAAAATGCAGTACGAAGAAAGTAAAAAAGGCGAAGAAGACTTTTTTGGAACATCCTCTCTGGTACCCAGAGTTGAAGAGTGGATGCAGGAAGAGACAGGCGACGCCACCATCTTCTATGCAAACATAGTAAGGGGCAGCAGCAGAGAAAGGCCAATGGAACCTCCAGAATCGGAAGAAGAAGACCCTATAAGCGAAGACAAAGAAATTCCAAAATCTAAAAACAAGGAAACAAATAGACAGCAAAAAAATACACAAAAGTCAGATGTGGTGATGGAAGATCTTGGAGAAGGTCTATACAACATAAGCATTAGTGAAAGAGAAAAAAAAAACCTATGAAAACCATGGTAGAACTCCCTAATAGTGAAGTTAATGGGGAGAAACATCAGTGTTACAGTCATGAAAAGAAGACTTAAGGCAATGTGAAAAAAATCTAGAGGTATTGATGTCATAGACCTTGGTAATAATTTTTTTTTCTCGTTAAATTCCACGCTGAAGATGATCTAGATCATGCCCTCTTGGATAGTTCTTGTAAGATATATGACTACCACCTTGTTATCCGCCTATGGAAACCTAACTTTAACTCCCTTGTCACCACCATAGGCAACATCACTGCTTGGATTAAACTGCCTGGATTACCTATTGAACTATATAATGAAAAAATTCTGAGAAAGATAGGCGATCTAGTTGGAAGGATCTGCAAAATAGGATATAACAACCCAACCGTGCAGGGGTAAATTCTCTAGACTATGTGTCAAGGTGGACTTGACAAAACTGCTCCTAAGAAAATATATGGTGAACAATACTCTATATAAGGTCGAATATGAGGGAATTCATCAGATCTGTTTTGCCTACGGCAAGGTTGATCATGAGTAAAAATACTGTGCTATTTTGAGAGAAATAAGGGAGAACAACACTATAGAATAACCACAAGAACCTACTCATGGAGACCAAGAAAAGGACAACCCCAAACATGGAATAGCAGAACTTTATTAACACAAAGACAATCACAGTGAAGAATTCTAAGAAAAAAGAGAAAGGCAGGGAGATAATACATAAAAATAGTGACAATTATGGGCCTTGGATGGTGGTATAAAAATAATGCAGAAGCAAGAAAGAAACCAAAGAGACAAACAACAAAGATGAAGTAGGTACCAGCAAAGCACAAGAGAAAAAAGAAGACATCAATAAGGCAAATGAACAACGAAAAAAAGAAGATCGAAGCAACAATGATAAACAAACCTAACAAAAGAACAAGTAAACAAAGAAACAACAAAAAAAAGCACAAACACAACATCAATGTACTGAAACAAATAGGAGCAACAACAAGGACATTCAAAATAAGATCTCACAAATCACAGGAGAAAACAAAAGCAGTAGCACACAAGAAACAGGAATGATAGCTACTAATAGAACAAGAATCAACAGAAAACAAAAAGAGGTACAACATAAAGACAACTGGATTGAGACTGATGATGTTACACAAAGTACAAGTAACATGGAAACTGAGAATGAAGGGACCATTGCCATCAACCCAAATGAAGGGAATCCACTCAACCCTATGGATAAGGTGATGGAAATGTCTGATCAGTCGAGATAGGAAAGAATCAACAACGACCTCGTGGAGATAGATCAGCAAATCAATATTGAGAAGTTAGTTGAAGGGTTGGACTTTACCACACCTAATACTAGCAATCTAAAGGAAGACGATGCTGCTGAAATGCAGCTCCACTAAATCTATCCATTTAATTATCATTATGGCTTGAAATGTTAGGGGTGTGACTAGCAATACGTTTAGACGCACTCTTAAAGAGATTTTAAGACAATATAAGCCTGATATTGTTATCCCTGTGGAAACAAGAATTAGCGGAGACAATGATAAAAACTGTATTAGAAACTTGAGGTTTAACCACTACATCATAAAAGAAGTTCAGGGATATGCTGGTAGAATCTAGATCTATTGGAACAATAGCTATCTCATGATCACAGCAGTTGAAACTCATAACCAATTCATCCATGCCAAAATTGCTACCCAAGGGAAAGAGGACTGGTACCTAACTACCATCTACGCTAGCCCTCAACCAAGAATTTGTAGTGATCTTTGTCCTCTGCTTCGCAACATAGCTAACAACATGAACAAAGCTTGGCCAGTAACTGTGATTTCAATGAAATAAAGGACCAATAAGAAAAGAAAGGGGGAGGCAATACAGATTTGAGGTCCTGCAAGAACTTTGGGAATTGGATAAACAACTATGGACTCATCGACCTTGGCTTTGTGGGAACCAGATATACCTAGAGAGGTCCAGTTTGGGAGGGACATGATAGGGTCTTTAAAAGACTTGAGAAAGTCCTTTGCAACCTGAATTTTAGATTGGATAATGAAGATGTTGCCATCAAAGTTCTTCCGAGGGCTAACTCTGACCACCATCCTCTTCTTCATTAATGGCACAAACAATAAAAGAGGGGAAAGACCTTTCAAATATGAGATGATGTGGGCTTACCACCCAGGTTATGAGGACATGGTGAAACAAAAATGGACAAAAAATTCAACCTTCATCAACAGTCTCAACAACATTAGACAGGAACTAAACAAATGTAATAAGAAAATATTTGGAAACATATTCAGGGCTAAGAGAAGGGTGCTCAATAGATTAGCCGGTGTTTAGAGATACCCTACTTATGGCATCAATGCCTTTCTTGACCAACTCGAAGCCACTCTCCAAAGGAGCTCAATGAGCTTCCGGATAAGGAAGAAATGTTTTGGCTCTAAAAATCTAGAGAGCAATAGATCACAGAAGGTAACAGAAATACTAAATTCTACCACACAAATACCATAATCCGAAGGAAAAAGAACAAAATTTTTAGAAATTGGATCGAAGAGGCATAACAGCTGGAATATCACAACACTAACTATTTTTTCAACCTATACCAATAGGAGGTAACAATCACTCCTAACCCAGTGAATACATATTCCCAATCTAATTTGGACCCTTTATTTTGTAGGTCTTTGGATAGCATTCTTACTAATGCAGAGATAAAGAAAGCGCTTAACACCATTAGTTCTCTAAAAGTCCCCGGTGAAGATGGATTTCCAGTAGCCTTTTACAAAAACAACTGGGACATTTTAGGAAGAAAAACTTGCGACTATATCATGGAGTGCTGGGACAACCGAAGCTCATTCAAGACTTGAACTCCACCCTCCTAACTCTCATCCCAAAGACCCGCAACCCGGAACTCATTACTCAGTTCAGACCCATAGCCTTTTGCAATGTTAGATACAAGATTCTAACCAAAATTCTTCTGCAAAGATTGAAACCCTTACTTGATGAGAGAATGTCCCCCTTCCAATCCAGTTTGATTCCTGGGAGAAACATTCAAGGCAACATCTTCATAGCTAAGGAGCTTACGCACGTTATGAAGAAATTTAGAGACAAAAGGGTTTTATGGCTATCAAGATATATTTTGAAAAAGCATATGACAGAATCAAGTGAAATTTTATAGAACAAAGATTGTGGAATTTTAACCTGACAACTAAGTTCTCTAACATCATCATGCAAGAAATCAAAAATGTCAACTACAATGCTCTTTGGAATGGGAGCAATACTAGAGTTTTTTACCCCATGAGGAGAGTGAGACAAGGGGATCCCATCTCACCCTATGTGTTTGTGATTTATATGAAAAAGTTCTTGTAGAACATAGAGCAAGAAGTGAAAATGGACAATGCTTTTTTCTAAAGATTATTTAAAACATTCGTGAAAATCCTAACTCGCATTGGACAGAAGTCATCATCAACAAATATTGCAACAATAACAGAAACTTTAATCAGTCTATAGCTAGGAACACTAACTCACTTCTTTAGAAGGAGCTGGTAAAACTCTGGCCAACCTTCAAAGATTGCACTATCCACTAGATTAGAAATGGGTTGTCAACTAATTTATGTAAAGGTCTCTAGGTAGAAGGAGGGGAGGACCTGCTAAACAAGGCCATTGATAACATTATTGACATAGAGATCACATTACAAGAATGGACAAATAATACAGGAGATTGGGATAAAGATCAACTCAATAGTTGCTTACCTGAGGTAACTATTTAAAAGATAATCCTGACTCAACCAACTCCTACAGAAGACTTGGGAGAAGACAAACTAGGGTGGAAGCACACAGTAGATGAAAATTTTTCAGTAGAAGCAACTTACAAGGCCTTAGCAACATGGTCAGAACCTAAGGTAAATCCGTGGACATAGATTTGGAGATGGGAAGAACCACAAAAAGTTAAATTCTTCATGTAGTAGAATCTCAATGAGAGAGTTTATTTTCACCAACCAAAGGAAAGCTCAAATTCTTGGCAGTGAGGATACTTGCCAACTTTGCGAGCAACATGCTGAGGATATTATTCACGCCTTAAGAAATTGTCCAAAAGTCTTTTCAATTTGGATGAACTTACTGCGGCCCAACGCACCTCAAGTCGGTACCAACTTTAAACAATGGGTAGAAGACAACCTGACCCATCAATTTGGGATTAGATAGGACAAAAATTGGCAAGATGTTTTTATCATCACTTGCTGGAAATTATGGAGCCGGCGCAATAGAGAAATTCATGACGAAAATTATCAGAGACTACCCCAAACTCACAATGAAATCTAAAAAAAAGTTAATGAAATGAAGAATGCATTCTCAAGGAAGAGAATCTTACCTTCCAATGCTAGAAGAAGAGAAGAGGCACACATTAGATGGAACCCACTCCACTGGAATGGTTGAAACTGAACACTGGTGAATCAAAAAATGGCGCGACTAGGATGGCAGGATGCGGTGGTCTTTTGAGAAACTGCAGTGGCAAGTGAATTGGAGACTTTTCTCATTCAATTGGATGTGTCTTAGCGTATAAGATTGAACTTCGGGGCATGTTTAATGGGTTCAACTTTGTTTGGACTAGGCTTCAAAAAGCTTGTAGTGGAATGTGACTCCCAGGCTGTCATTTCCTTGATCAACAATAAAAGAGATCTTAGTAAACACCCAAATGCTTTATTTAGAAAAATCTCTTTTTAAAAAAAGAAAGATTGGAACATTTATTTTGTAAATATATACAGTAAAGATAATAGATAGATGTGCCGATTGTTTAACACGAAAAAGTTTAGACCTTGGCTCAAAATTTTATTTTTGGGATGTACCTCCTAATGAGGTCACTAGACTTTTAAAGATGAACAAGAGATTTTTTTGTCATGTTTAGTTTGTTGTTAGGTTACTCTTTTTTTAGCACTTTAATTCCGTTATAATACTAAAAAAATAGTCTAAGTCTAATCAAGTTAGGTTATTCTAGATTTTTAGTAGTTAGTTCATTAGTTTGTTTAAACAAGTGTCGGAGATTCGAATCTCATCTATTGCATGTAGCAATCTATTAGCCAATAACAAACTCTTAAATAGAACTCTAATTATAATGAATTAATTTTTAGTCTGCAGAAATAAAAAAATGCAGAAATAAAAAATACTATAGAAAATCATAAAAAAAAAGAATCCAGGTCTAGCTGATTCTTTCAAAATTTATTCGTACATGATAAATAAATAGTGATTTAAATTTGTTCATCTAGTTATTAGTTTATTAGTGCAAATTCTTAAATGGATTATGACTTATGAATGAGATAAAAAGTTTTTATGTGTTTGGTTGTTATTACGTTGTTGTTGAATAATAGTGTAAATATTCATGTCTAATATTTCTAAAAATAAAAATAAATTATTTTTGGACGTAGAAAATATAACAGTTGCTAAATAAACAAAGTTGACATCAATGCCATATAATAACATGATTTTAAAATCTGTAATTTTTTTTGAATATACGTATAGAATGTCCTTTCAACTTTATATGTATGCTTCTGTCTAAAGTGACGTTATTTGACCATGCTTCTGTATGTAGTGACATTATTTGAACATTGAAATTAGAAAAATATAGTACATTAATATTTAATTTGTCAAAATTGATTTCAAATATAGTGTATTGTTATATTAAAATGTAATTAATTTGTGTTTAAAAAATACATATTAAAATTATAAAATAATTTTTTATTAAAAATATAAAAAAATCAAAATTTTAGTATATTTATTTTTTATTTATTAAATAAAAATATTTAAATTTTTTTAATATAATCTTATTAATTATTATATTAATATATATATATATATATATATATATATATATATATATATATATATATATATATATATATATATATACGTGTATGCATTATTTTTCTTTTCTTGCATGGAATTTATCTTAAAATGTTTAAGATGACAAGTGCATGGGGATGTTTTAAAATGAAAATAAAATCTTAATATTTTATAGCAACAGAAAAATAACAATAAATAATATTATTTTTTTAGAAAGCTACTAGTAATATAGTCTTAACTTTTTAATGTATTAAAATTAAATTATATTGTTTCTAAACGCACATCTAAGAGTGAGTTATATTATCAACAACTATTTATGCATTATTCCATATATATATATGCGCTAAACAATAAGAACAGTGACTATCTTTCATCACACCATGATGGGTTGATGTTTGGTCAAAGGAAAAGTCAATAGAAAACAAGAAATTAGATATAGGTTAAATTATATATTAACTATAATATTATATATACATAAATGAAATTAATATGGGTTTAATTACATACACCATTGATTCCTCCCCACCATTGAAGATATACATTATGTCCATAAGGGAATTGGAGGAGTTACAAAACATGGGAATTAATTTCTGACCATTTGATATAGTGCAAAATCAATGGCTCCAATTCCATTTGCTTACAATAAGATTCTTTTCCATTGGTGTTAAATATCATCTCTTCTCTCAATTATCCCTTTGTTTTTCCCACTTTGATATTCCACTCTCCTCATGAATGGTAATAGTAGTAGTAATAGTGTTCATCATGAAAATGATGTTATTCCATTTCTTCATCATGAGTATGGTGGTAATAACAATAAGGTTACTACTACTAATAATAATTCTATGTGTCGGTTAGGGCTTCCTTTAACAGCCATAGATAGGTTCTTATGTAGCCAACAACAAAGTCAAGTCCTTCACAATGATGATAGTGTTTTTGATGAAGATTTTCTTCAAACTAGGTTTTCTAATTGTTATTATGGTGGTGGTTCAAATAACCCTTATTATAAGCTTGTGTGGCCTAATTGCACTACTCAAGAAGCAAGCATTGTTGTTCATCATGATAATAATCAACAAGAGGGTTTCAATAATTGGCTACAACAAATTCCCACATTGTGTCACAATCAAGAAGATGTTCATCAAGCTTTAGGGAAAACTAATGTCAAAGTTGTGGGAAGAAACCCTAAAAAAGCTTCTTCTTCCTCTTCTGTTTCCTTGATCAAAGGACAATGGACTCCTGAAGAAGACAGGTTAATTAGTAAACAAAACATTTTTCTTTTTCTTGCTTCTTCTTTTAATTTTTCCTTTTTTTATGCTTTTTTAATCTATATATTTATGTAATTGTATTTCTTATCATGTTGAAATATACAATTTTTTTTCCATTCTTCCCTTTCTTCTATTTTGCATAGTATGTATTCAATTTTAGTTTCAATATTATAACTTTTCTTCCTTTCTATTTTCCACATTATTATTTTGATCTATAATACATGTCTTATTTTGAAATATATATAACTTTTCTTTTTTTATTTTATTTTGTATAATTTATCTAGATGTAACCAATTTTATGTTATTTTCATGATCTTATTATTTTGATTTATGAATAAATAAACAAAAGGAAATTGGAGAAGCTGGTGAAACAACATGGAACAAGGAAGTGGTCACAAATAGCTGAAAAATTGGAGGGAAGGGCTGGGAAGCAATGTAGAGAGAGGTGGCATAATCATCTCCGACCAGATATTAAGGTTAATTCCTTCCTAATTTCATTCTAATCTTTTAATTTATTTATATTATATTGTCCCATCAGATTAACAAAAATTATTATATTATATATTTTAGTATAAAATTGAATGATGATGGATTCATAATTTATTTTACAATGTTTACAGTAACAAAATTAATTATCACAATTTCTTTTAATAAAAAAAAATAGAAGATTATGAGATAGCTAGATTTATATATATTTTCAATGATCTAACAATGTAATCTGTAAGTTGGAACAATTAATTTTCCCAGCTTTCCTTTCTTTGTCTCTTGGGGAATATAACTTTTTCAGATGTACAAGATTTATCATTATATTGTTAACATTTTTCATAACTTCTCATTCATTTATATCACTATATTATCCTCTTATGTTCTAAATTTCATCCTAAATTCACGTTTGTAATTGATGGTACTAATTAAAGGCATTTTTAGCTTCACTAAAAACCAATGTTTCCCTCCATTCTATTCTTTAATTTCCCTCCAAAATTCTACTAACTATACATGATATTTATGAGTGCACAAGAATAATGCACCTTTTCTTTTAACAAATTCTTAAAACTGAATCAAGTAATAAACTTCTTTTCTATCATGACAAAATCTAATCATTATGACATGAAAAACTTAAATTACAATATTCACAAGTTACTTTTTATACATTTTGCATGGTCCTAAGTATTATACACCTTGGTATGAAATAAAAATGTATTTGATTACCATAACTTTTTTTTATTAAATTGAATTTTCTATATATAAAAAATTGTTTTTTTTTTTGCATCCACACCAACATTATTTTATGTTTTCAGAAAGACGGTTGGAGTGAAGAAGAAGAGAGGATATTGGTGGAAACTCATGCCAAGGTTGGAAATCGTTGGGCAGAAATCGCGAAGCATATACCAGGGCGAACTGAAAACTCAATCAAGAACCATTGGAACGCAACAAAGAGAAGGCAGAACTCAAGGAGAAAGAACAGGAAGCCATCATCATCAACCAACTCAAACAATAATGGCAAACCACAATCTTCAATTCTCCAAGACTACATTAGAAGCCAAACCCTAATTGGTACCAATAATATCAATGCTCCTATTACCACTACTAACTCAACCCCAACTATTACTAGTGAATCTGAATGTGATAATAATAATCCATATTATTCATCACCAACAATCATAGCTGAATCATATGATGATGAGTTACTCTTCATGCAACAACTTTTCAAAGAGAATAATCAAATTGTCAATGGAGATGGTGTTGGTAAGAACCCTAGTGATGAATGTGGTGATGGGTTTGTTCATTATTCCAATAATTATTATTATCTTTCAAATCCATGGAACATGCACAACCCTACCACCAATAATAATAATAATGGTTACCTTGATTCTGATCTCTATATCTCTCAATTGATGAACAATGGAGTTTCAACAACAAGTTCATCATCATCACTTCATGAGGCTTATGAGAAGAATCAAAACATGGATTTTCATTGTTCAGCTGTGAAGAAAAGTGAGATGGATCTGTTAGAGTTTGTTTCCACTCATCATCAATTTTAATTTTTTTCTCCCATGAATATTAATTTATATATTTTATGTTATTATTGTGAAATCCAAGTCTATGGAATTTTTATTTTGTTGTGCTTTTGAATAATTAAATTTCATTATTGTGTTATTAGTGGTTTAAATTGCTTTACATATATGTTGCATGAATCTGTTGTTACAATGGATTTACATTTGTCTTATACCGTTATACGCCCGAGAAAGAAGAAATTATTTATATATTTTGTACTATTTATTCTTTAATTTGTGAATTAGTTATTGTATTGATAAATATCAAATATATATATATATATATATCTTTTAACAAAATTATCACCTTTTATTAAAAATATATTAATTATAAACATAGATTATTAACAATAGTTGTAAACATATTCTCAAAAGAATATGAGTTTATGTTTTTCTTTGTGAGAAATCAAAATCAATTTTGATGATTAAATAATTTGAGTTGGTTTAAAAGAAATATGAAGCTTCAAGAAGGATCACAATTTCATTACGAGGAATTCAAAATTAATTTGGATTGAAAGATAAAAACTTTGAAAAACTTGTAGTATGGTCAAAAATAATAATTTATAGTCAAATATTTTAACTTAGTTTACAACTCATACAAGCTTATAACTAACAACA